>NW_006921534.1:5560954-5575741 GCF_000340215.1 Pseudocercospora fijiensis CIRAD86 | reverse complement strand
CTAGTAGTATAATTCTTAGAGATTAATAGCTTTAAGCTATACTATCTAGCTATTATAGATTTACTCAGTTTAGCTATTATACTACTTATTTCAAATTCTACTACTAGTCCCCCGATAAATTATATAGTTAAGAGTATAGAATACTAAATTACTAACTTCTAAATAGAGATAGGTCGATTAGTAGAAGTCGATTAACGGTTCGACTAATAGTTTAATTAATAGTTTAATTAATAGTTCAATAAATAGTTTGATTAAAAGTTTGATTAATAGTTTGATTAATAGTTTGATTAATAGTTTGATTAATAGTTTGATTGATAGTTTGATTAATAGTTTGATTAATAGTTTGATTAGTAGTTTAAGAAGAAGTTCGATTACTAGTAATAGTTTAATTCAAAACGTAATTAATAGTTTAATTAATAGTCTAATTAATAGTTTAACTAATTAAACCGTTTAATTAGTAGTTTAATTAGTAGTTTGATTAATAGTTTAATTAGTAGTTCGATTAGTAGTTTTAGTTTAATACAAATTTTAGTTAGTACTTTAGTAGCAGCTAGTCCCCTAATAAATTATATAGTTTAAAGTATATAATACTAAACTGCTAGCTTCTAAATAGAGATAGGTCGACTAGCAAGTTAATTAGTAGGTCGATTAATAGTTCGATTAATAGTTCGATTAATAGTTCGATTAATAGTTCGATTAATAGTTCGATTAATAGTTCAATTAATAGTTCAATTAATAGTTCGATTAATAGTTCGATTAATAGTTCGATTAATAGTTCGATTAATAGTTTAATTAATAGTTTAATTAATAGTTTAATTAGTAGTTTAATTACTAGTAATAGTTTAATTTAAAATTGAATTAGTAGTTCAATTAGTAGTTTTATTAGTAGTTTAACTAGTAGTTTTATTAGTAGTTTAACTAGTAGTTTTATTAGTAGTTTAACTAGTAGTTTTATTAGTAGTTTAATTAGAAATTTAATTAGCAGTTTAATTAACTATTTAATTAATAGTTTAATTAGTAGTTCGATTACTAGTTTTAGTCTACGGAAGTTTTAACTAGTATTTTATTAGCAGCTAGTCCCCCGATAAATTATATAATCTAAAGTATATAGTACTAAATTACTAACTTCTAAATAGAGATAGGTCGATTAGTAGGTCGATTATTAGGTCGATTAATAGATCTATTAGTAGTTCGATTAGTAGTTGAGCTAGCAGTTCGATTAGTAGTTTGATTACTAGTAACGTTTTGATTTAAAATCTCGTTAGTAGTTTAATTAGTAGTTTAACTAGTAGCTTAACTTGTAGTTTAATTAGTTGTTTTATTAGTAATTTCAAAAATAGCTTAATTAACTATTTAATTAATGGTTTAATTAGTAGTTTAATTGCTAGTTTTAGTTTTACGAAAATTTTAATTAGTATTTTATTAGTAGTTTCTTTAATAGTTTCATTAGTAGTTTTATTAATAGTTTTATTAGTAGTTTTATTAATAGTTTTGTTTCTAGTTTTCCCTTTAATCTTTAATTAAATATTACTTCTACTAAAATTCTTAGCTAATTATTTCGGTCTTAGCGGATAACTTAGATTTTCGCGGGCGGTAGGCGCGGTATCTAGATTAGTAGCTATAGTACTAATTATTTCGGTATTAGCGGACAACTTAGATTTTAATACTAGCTAGCACTAGCTAATAGTCCGAGCTAATACTAGCTAATACTAGCTAATACTAGCTAACACTAGCTAATACCTACGCTAAAATCCGGGGCAAGTTAAATTTCCCTTTAATATTTGTTTCGATTGACGTTCTACGCTGAAATCCGGGGTAAGTCAAATTCTATATCAACTTTGATGACGCTAAAATCCGGGGCAAGTCAAATTTCCCTTTAATATTTGTTTCGGTTGACGTTCTACGCTGAAATCCGGGGTTAGTCAAATTCTACATTAACTTTGATAGTACAATTGGCTCTGCAAAAATTCTCAGCTAATCATTCGGGTCTTAGCGGACAACTTAGAGTTTCGCGCGCGAGGGCGCGGTCCTTAGATTGGCAGCAAGCTGCCAATCAATAGCAGGGGTAAGGTAAGGTAACAGCGTAGAGATGGCAGGTGCCACCTGTTACAGGTGCTACCTGTCAAATCACCTATCGGCCACCTGTATAAGTAAACTTAGACACAGACATCACCTACTACGACTTATGCCCTATACGCGTGACCTATATGATTTTCCTTTTCTAGTAACCGACGTAGGGCGACTCTCAGTTAGGAATCGATAGGTAATCCCTATTATATACGCGATACCGAAGTACGCTAGGATTGCGGCCTACTTAGTATAGAGTAGGACCTAGTAGGAAACGGACAGGTAATACCTATAACTGTCGGCGGCACTAACGGACCCGTATTCGAAACGATAAAGGCACTCTAGACAGCTAGTAGAGGAAACGCCTAGAGACTATCGCTAGTACTACTCGAGGAAGTGGAAATCACCTCTAACCGAGACCTCCCGGAGTAACGCTATAATTGCCTTATACCTTACTAGATTCCGGCTATTATAAGCCTTAGAGAAGAACTTAGAGAAAGGACATATATTGACATATTTAAGACAGAGTAATCCGGCGGCCTTAACGACGCTAGGTTTACCTGTCGGTTTACCTATTTGCTTACCTGTAAACTACCTATTAGAAGTTGCCTGGATTTTGTTGCCTAAGGCAACGTTTGCAATCTATATAGGCAGGTAACACTACTTAGCGATTGTACCTTACGTAGAAGGAAGTTAGGAGGAGATCCAGCCGGTAGTAGGTGCCTACGACCTGTGTTTACACCTATATCCTTCCTTAATAGGTGTAACCTCGTCTAAGCGAGACCTTAGTAGCGAAGGAAAACTAGTATTGCGACATATACGACTTTCGAGACTACCGTTCTAAAGAAAAATCAGAAACTTATTTCCCTACTGTTTATAGACAATACTGCTTACCTATTTACCGATTGTAGTAGCTACCTAATTATAGGCGCTATCTAGTCGATAACTAGATTACCTTCCGAGCCTACAACCCTACTAAGCGCTCAGTTTTCAACGCCCCTAAATACAATTAACCTGTACGAAGAACTCTCTAGGAGCGGGATTGACCCTAACCTGTCTCCCCTGCGTTTATATCCAGCCACTTTGGTTCCGTCTCTATAATAGTAATCGCAGCTCTATTCCTAGACCGACTACGCTAGCCGGAGGGAGAGATACCGCTAACTCCTCGGCCCTAAGACCTTCTAGCTGATTCTAGATAGCTAGGTGAATTTGGACCGTTCTACCGCTAAGATAACGGGAGCTTAAGATAGACTGTCCTATACTCTGTTCTTAGGGGATGGTACCTAGAGTGCCTCCCGCTAGCTAAGGCGCTAGGAGTTTATTATACTACAAAAATTTGCGGATAAGGGAAAGGTACTACCTAAGCATTATTTAACTACTATTAACGTCTACCTCGAGAGTAAGGCGTTAGTTTAGGCTAACAAGAATACCCTAGTTAAGAAGCTGTTAGCACCTAGCTTTATAAAGACTGCTAAGGATAAAGATATCGCTATATTTAAGCGGCTCTTCCTAGATTATTTCACCGAAGTAGACACTAAGGACGTCCCTAATGCTATCCTACAAATCTAAGAGCTCGAGTAGGAAGTAGGAGAGACCCTACTTACGTACTACAGGCGAGCTAGCGACCTACTAGTTACCGCTAGTAGTATAGATCGTACTACCGATCGAGAGATAGAGCCCGCCGCATAGAGCCTGCTTATCCTAATAGTAGACTCCTTCCTAAAGGGGATTAGGGAGAACCCTTTACTTATGTTGCGTAGCCTCGAATATATATTATCTACCGCAAAGTCGTTAAAGGGGGCCCTTAAGTACGCTAAGGCTACTAGGAGAAGGTTGAGAATTAAGGATAAGGCAAAGGAGAGGATACGCAACAAGAAACGGATCGAGCTAGTAGATAAGCTAATGCCCGTTATAACTAGGGATAGGAACGATAGCCTAAGGTTGCCGGCATCTAAGCAGCACCTATTAACCTAGTTCCGTAAACTCTCGTAGAAAGAGGTAGACCCTCTAGATAAATTCAAGCTAAAGCCGGTAGAGGTAGTAGTCCGGGCGACTAGCGAAATAACGGTCAATGAGCTGGAATAGCTAGCAAATAGGCTAGGCCTTACCCTACACCCAAAAGATCCTCGCGCTAATAACCGCTCTAACCGGAATCCACTATCGGGCGTACGTATAAATGCGATAGCGGAGACCTTAGAGCTAACTCGAGCTATAGCTATACTAGCTCCTTCCCTAGCGCCCCGTCGAGAAGCCGATCCAACGTTTAATCCAAAGCAATCCTCTAATGAGTTTGTAAATAGCAGCTGCTAGTATAACCGGAGAGATAGGTTGTTATGTATCGCCTATAGATACCTAGGACATCGGCCGGAAAAGGGACAGCTATACCTAAATAGATATAGCAAACTCTCCTATAACGAGCAGCAAGCCTTAAAGGAGATTGTATTCAAGGATCGTAGCCCTCTAAGTAAGCAACGTCCAGCCCCTATAAGTAGAATGCTGCGGACGCGCATCACCTTATGCACAAAGTCCCCCCTCCAGGCCTACCGAAGCCTCCAAGCAACTCGGCGTACAGAAGCAGTAAGGCGGGCTTGAATATGATGATGTTGGAATGGCACAGGCTTTTGAAGAATGACGGGGTCAAGGTCTGGTGCGTTGCGCCTGGTTCGATGTTACGCCTAGACATAATCTCGATGCTAGGAGCAGCAACTAGCGAGGACGAGCCGTCCTTAGAAAAGCAGGTAGCGCCGGCGATTAGGTCAGATACTAGAAACGATAACCGAGTCAATCCTTTACAGCCTCCTAAGCGAATCCGGAAGCCTATACAAATTCAGGATTTCCTTAACTACGATAAGGATATGCTAGATGCTAGACCACTAGCACTAGCTAGATTCGTTCCGCCGTACTAGAGTACTCTATAGAAGGCAAAACGAAAGTTAAAGAAAGAACTTGCGAAGATCTAAGCATACCTCGACTAAGATAAACCTCTTGCCGCTATTAAATTATAGAAGAAGGCCTAGATAACTGTTAATCCTCTAGAGCTACTACAATAGTCTCTAGCATTCCGCGATGCTATATCGGTGCTTATAAAACCACTACGTAAGGAGAGACGCCGCAAGAAACAGGACCGGCCGTCGGACTAGCCTGCACCTATTACGGTGCAGGTGAACAAGATGTCTACAAGATCTAATACTAGTAACGTAGACTAGCGAGAGGTAGAGAGCAATATAAGGAATTTCCTTAGGAGAGACGGTAAGTCTTTCTCCGTAGAAGCAAAGGTCCGTAAGGTTAACGATAAAGGAGAAATTACTATTCCGTATAAGTTTACACATACAGATTAAGGCTCAGACCTTAACGTCGTATACCCGGTACTAGTAAAGAAGCTTTATTTAGACCTAAGAGACCTTAAAGCAGTAGACCACCGGCGACTATAGATAACAGTTACAAGCGGAACCTCTATAGAGCTTACCTATTTTGCTATCTTCAACGTCTAAGTAGAAGGCCTGTCTAGAAGAATTTAGGCCGTAGTTGCACCTAAGCCCGAGGTTAGCTAGGAGGTATGCCGACGAAATATACTAGCCCTATTATTAGGATTACCCTAGCTCTACTCCGTAAGGGCTAACTTCAATATCTTTAAGGGATACCTAAAGATTAGTAACCGGAAGCGTAGGGAGTAGAGGGTAACCCTTACTAGACCTACTTTAGAACAGGCGGTTATACAGCGCTAGTAGGTTCCTAAGATACACATTCCGGACGTAGTAAGGGACGCCGACTTATCGGACAGCGACTCTAAGGTTTCTAGCTTAGATAAAGAGTCCTCGGACTCTTCGGGATATAAGTCCTATACTAAGAGTATCGCCGCGGATCCTGGCTCGGGCTACGCTAATCCTGTTAGAAAGAAGCGTGTATATGTCACCTTTACGTAGGACTTACGGGGCAAGGACACTATACAAGGGGATTTTTGAAGGGTCCTAAGTAGGACCTAAAAGGGCTTATAACTCGGGTAAAGATGAAAACGCTTGACTCTAATTTACCTATCAAATCACCTATTGCAGCAAAATCACCTAATATTAGTTTACCTATTAAACCACCTGCTATAACACAGGTATTACCTAACCGAGGCGACGAGATACCTGTAGAAAATTCCTCTTATACTTCCGATAAGTCTCGGGATAAGGTACTTATAGCCGCGAGCAACTATTATAGTAGGTATTTCCAGTAGTCTAACCTAGGCGACTTTCGGCAATAGGCTATATATCGCTATAGGACGCGATTCTATTGCATCTAGCATCCCAAGCCTAATCTAGATTCAATTCATGCCTTCTATAGCATTTCGGCGGAACGACAAGTGTTAGCACGTTAGCCCTTTCCTATAAATAGGAGGGTTATACGGCGAGATGTCTCTAAGCTGCCGAGCGCTAAAAACCTACATGCCTAGGCCAGGTAGGAAGGATTTCAACTAGGGGATATAATTCCGAGTAAACATTGGGAATTAGAGGTCCTTAAGGTGCTTTAGGTATACGCCGATGTCTTCGTAACCGAGCTAAAGCAGATTCCCCCTATACGCCTTATTAAGCATCGTGTCCGACTAAAAGAGGGGTCCGTAGTATATTCTACGAAGCAAAGACGACTTTTAGGGCATAAGGAATAGTAGCTGCGGCGAATCATTTAGGAAGGAATCGATGCTAGAATGTACGAACGTACGATAAGCGCGAACGGACGTATTTCGCTATAGAATGCTGCTCCTATATTAGTACCTAAGAAGGGATAGGAACAGCCTCGCCTAACCTTTAATTACTATTATATTTTCGAAGAGGGTTATAGGAACTATATAGAGCTTATTAACAGGGTCTATAAGTTCCTATCGGATCTATCGCATAGGATATTTTGTCAATTTGATATCAAGCATATATACTAGTCGGTTCCCGTTCATCCGGATGATCGATATATCCTAGCTTTTACCGTACCTAGATTAGGGCAGTTCCAGCTAACGAGAATGCTACAAGGCTACAGGTCTTCCTTATTTACGATAACTAAGCTTATAAGCATTACCTTAGGACCTATTCCTAAGCCGAACCTAGAGCTAGCCTTACGCTATAGGTTTAGTAAGTCGGACAAGGAAAAGGCTATCGCCTATATAGATAACTGCTTTATAGCGCACTAAGGAGCGAGTGATATAGAAGCCTTTATAGCCTCATTCTACTACCTTCGAGATTATATCCTACTACGCCTGCTCTAGGCCGAGCTAAAGCTAGCACCTACGAAGCTGTACCTGTTCTGCCGGAAGGTGAAGGCTTTAGGACAGGTAATTATAGCCGGGGGCGCGGTAACTATCAATAAAGCCCGTATCTAACGGATTCGGGATTAGCCCGTTCCGATAGATGTGTCGGCGGTTAGGGCATTCCTTAGAACAGTAGGCACTATATGCAAGTAGGTGCTGAATTTTTCGAACATTGCGTTACCTCTTACGAGCCTAACCGGGAAAAAGGACTAGTCTTAGGGGTTGGTGCAAGACCTGTCCTTTCGGCTACTAAAGAAGCTATATATTACTAAGGTACAAATGTTTAGTAGGATACCTAATAAGGCAGTAAGAATGTACTCGGACGCGTCTAGCACGGGAGCTAGCTACTATATCTCTCAGATCTAGGACGGTAAGGAGAGGCCGATATAGTATAACTCCTTCTAGTTTAACAAGACCGAACGCAACTATAACACGTATAAGCGTAAGCTGCTAGCTATCTTCCGGTTCGCGATAAAGTTCAAGCATATGCTAGACGTAATAGAGACCTCGGTAATCCTAACGGATTAGAAACTATTAGCGGGATTCCTAAACGCGGATACTTATAAGGATATATTCTTTAGATAGGTCTAGAAACTTCGAATGCTTAACGTCCGCATTGAATGGATTAAGGGGAAGCGCAATGCTGCGGCAGATAGCCTATTACGCACTATTTTCGAACCTAGTTGCCCGGAGACTCCACTAGTAAGAGACCTAGCGAAACAGGTAGAGGAACACGCCTAGGATAACGAATAGTTCTAGAAGTTAGGGAAAGGCGGATATTAGGATATAGTCAAACGGTTAAGCTCGAAGATAGCGAAGTTATACGCAGTATATAGCATACGTTCTACGTATAACAGGTTGGATTTAGATAAAGGTCTAGTAGGCTAGACCTCCTTTTCTCGGAAGTATAAGAGGAATTTTCTACAGGTGTCTCGTCGCCTCGGTTAGGTAACACCTGTGTTATAGCAGGTAGTTTAATAGGTAAACTAATGTCAGGTGATTTTGCTACAATAGGTAATTTAATAGGTAAATTAGAGTTAAGCGTTTTTATCTTTACCCGAGTTGTAAGCCCTTTTAGGTCCTGCTTAGGACCCTTTAAAAATCCCCTTATGTAGTATCCTTACCCCGCAAGTCCTACGCAAAGGTAACATATATACGCTTCTTTCTAATAGGATTGGCGTAGCCCGAGCTAGGATCCGCGGCGACACTCTTAGTATAGGACTTATATCCCGAAGAGTCCGAGGACTCTTTATCTAAGCTAGAAACCTTAGAGTCGCTATCCGATAAGTCGGCGTCCCTTACTACGTCCGGAATGTATGTCTTAGGAACCTACTAGCGCTATGCAACCGCCTGTTCTAAAGTGGGTCTAGTAAGGGTCACCCTCTGCTCCCTACGCTTCCGGTTACTAATCTTTAGGTGTCCCTTAAAGATATTAAAGTCAGCCCTTACGGAGTAGAGCTAGGGCAATCCCAATAATAGGGCTAGTATATTTCGTCGGCACACCTCCTAGCCAACCTCGGGCTTAGGTGCAACTACGGCCTAAATTCTTCTAGATAGGCCTTCTACTTAGACGTTAAAGATAGCAAAATAGGTAAGCTCTATAGAGGTTCCGCTTACAACTGTTATCTATAGTCGCCGGTAGTCTACTGCTTTAAGGTCTCTTAGGTCTAAATGAAGCTTCTTTACTAGTACCGGGTATACGACGTTAAGGTCTAAGCCTTGATCTATATATATAAACTTATACGGAATAGTAATTTCTCCTTTATCGTTGACCTTGCGGACCTTTACTTCTACGGAGAAAGACTTGCCGTCTCTCCTAAGGAAATTCCTTATATTGCTCTCTACCTCTCGCTAGTCTACGTTACTAGCATTAGATCTTGCAGATATCTTGTTTACCTGCACCGTAATAGGTATAGGCTAGTCCGACGGCCGGTCCTGTTTCTTGCGGCGTCTCTCCTTACGTAGTAGTTTTATAAGCACCGATGTAGCATCGCGGAATGCTAGAGACTATTATAGTAGCTCTAGAGGATTAATAGTTATCTAGGCCTTCTTCTACAATTCAATAGCGGCAAGAGGTTTATCTTAGTCGAGGTATGCTTAGATAGTATCTAATGTGCGGGCGTATATCTAAGGATGCATCTAGTGCGCAAGGTACGCTAATAGAAGCCGAAGCTAGCCGCAAATGCTAGTAGAGGTCCTCGGGCTATAGAAGCTGTTTAGGATAGACTAGATTAGCCCCTTGCTACCGTCTACGAGAGGAAATCGGTATATCCTGTATCTTGTCGACTACTTCGATAGGCTCTCCTTCGCGAAGGCGGCCCCTATATACAAACTAGGCGACACAATAGCTGCTTTAAAGAGCTACCTAAAACGACTTCTAGTAATAGCGGCGATCTTCTACGACCCTAGCAAGCATTATATTACCTAAGAGGTAAAAGATTTTTGTATCTAGCAAGGCATATATATTATATTCGCCCCGACAGGTACATCGAGGGCTATAGGAATAATTAAGAAGGCAAATGATCTCCTATAAAGAGCCTTAATAAAGTCGGCATCGCTATACCTTATATCTACTAGTAGGGAGTACTCTACCGATTAGAGGGATTGGGATTTGCGCCTACAGCCGGTAGTAAAGAGTATAAATACGAGGTACATTGATTATCTAGGGTACGCCCCGTATAAGATAGCGTATAGGAGTACGGTATCGAATATAGAGCTAGCGGAGTAGACTCTCCCGACTCAACCTGCCTAGGCGATTATAGAGTAGCTTAGGGGTAAGTTCGATATTCCGGATAAGGACGAAATAGCCGCACTAGCATTCCGATACTTAGCGGATTAGCAGGAAATGAAGGACCTAGTTGTTAAGAAGGACTACCTCCGTAGGGATCGCTAGAAGACTCGGTATAATAAGGGAGTCTTAGGAGAGACCTTCTATCCTAGACAGGCTGTTTTCCTAGAAGATACCTCTAATAAAGGGAAGCGGAAGAAGTTGAGCCCGTCCTTTCGAGGCCCCTTTATAGTAACGGGGTATAGAGGTAAGCATTAAAGGTTATATACTCTAAGGCAGCTCAACGGCAAAACGATTTCTAGCTACTTCTACGGGGATTATCTGCGACTGTTCAAACCTCGATAGGGCTACCTCATTCCCCCTAAGGAAGCACAAATACCCGAATATTAGCTTATTAGAGCTGCTCGCTAACGGCCGATTCCTAAGGCACCTACGCTTTGCGTATAGGTAGCCGACAGGTAACGCATAGGTAAACAGGTCGTTTATAGAGTATAAGGTAATCGCGGAAACAGGTCGCTTCAATGCTTAGTGTTAATTAGCCTATTATTGTTATTGTTGTTGCCCTATAGTTGCGTTACTAACCGTAGGCGTAACAAGTTGCGGCTTTACTAGCTAGTTACCGACTTGAAAATTTGCCGTTAACCTTCAACCTGCTAATATACCTATATATACATTATTATAAGGACACTCTTAGTTAAGTATCCGATTATCTTATACCTTTAGCGTTCTTCTTCCCCCCCCCTCCCGGCTACGATTACCTATACGCAACCTACTAGTAATCGAGACATAGCGGCTACCGTTATTTCGGACCTCGAGTCCGACCTAGGCGGCAATAGTACTCCTATACGCGGAGGATATCGCTACCTAAACTTCGATAATATCTTTCGCAATAGATACCTATACAATACGTACTATATTACCTACGTCGTAGTTTTAAGAGATAGACAGTACCCGGAGATGCTAGAGTTCCTCTCGCGCGAGGACGGATAGCCTATCGTAGTCGACAACATCCGCGTTCTACCTACGGTCCTCTATAAAGCACTCTATATTTATTTCGGCGCTTGTTTCGAGGCGGCGCGTTAGACTAAGGTGTCAGAATTCTACAACACCTTACGCCTATTCCTTTAGGTTAAATACGCCCTCTCTACGGTAGTAATAGTCTAGCTAAATAGCCGATAAACGGTACGAACCTTGCCTATAGGAGAAGTGAACTAGCTACTAGTACGCCTAAATTGGGATGCGGATATATCGGGCACGGCGCATTCCTACTACTACAACAATCGATCACTCCTATAGTTAGTACTTGTTTATAGCCCTATTAGTCTAGTACTTAGGCAAGTGAAATTTAGGACGCGCTCGAATATAGTTACTACCTGTCCTTAGAAGATAATAGGAGTTGTAGTAGAATAGGATAACTTTAACACAGGTGTTATAAGGCGCGTCGCTGCCTACGATACTCTAGTTGCAGTCTTATACTATCCGCCCTCCGCCTCCCCGGTATTAAAGAGCGTAGACGACACCTGGCTACTAGTGCGTACTATGCCTTTCTAGCGCGTTCTAGTATGGTTAATAGGACAAGAGCTAGTAGGAACACGCCTAGTGTATCTAGCAGATAGGAATAACGGCCCGATAGGCGGCCTAATAGGTAGTACTAGCGAGCGAAATAGCAGAGAACAGATTACTATTACTAACTAAATAAGCGTCGCTAGTCCTTTCCCGCCGGATACCGGTAAGGATCCTAGTCTTCGTTATTAGGTATATGCTCGTATACAACAACAGACTAACGCCTTCTGCTTGCAGTAGACGGCCCTTTAAAACAATGAGTCCTGCTTATAGGTAACGCCTACTATCGGCGCATTTTACGAGGCTAATAAGACAGTGCTCCGCGGTGAATATATCGGCATCTGCGACTAGCTACGCGAGCTACTACGCGGTAAACTGCCTCATTTTCCTAAGGGCAGCGCAAATAACCTAGTTAGCGTTCCGATAGCAGGCTTCCTAGTATAGGCATAGAAGAACGAATCAAATAACTAGATCCGCGCGAAGAGTATCTAGGGTATATATATCTCGCGCCTCTCCTTTTAGCTAAGCAAGGAGGAACAGCGAGCTCTCCGCAAGCGAGTGGACTAGCGTCGCAGTACTTATATAAGTGCTTTTAAGAAGGGTGACTACTAGCTAGTAGCTTCTATAGCCGAGACACATAGCGAGCTACAGGTCTTCCGCGAGGAATTACACATTCACTACCTTAACGAGGGACTCTCCTACGGCTAGAAGATGCCTCTATTTCGGTTTAACGATTCGCAGATAGGACCGAAGAAGTAGCAGTACTACGTCGGCTAGCTAAACTACGAGCTAGACCCTGCTATAGCTGTTCCTAATTACCTAGAGGACTATTACACTATGCTCTACTAGTCTATATAATACTATTAGAACTTCGTAGGAACCGTCGATAAGCTATATACTTATATGCGATACGCGAAGCAACTTGTTATCCTAAGACTAGGCGGAGTAGACTACAGTTATAGCTAGACGCTAATCGCCGGAGAATAGGTGCTAACGACCTACCTAGACAATCTAGTAGCCGCTATTTTCCGCTTTATAAGCAATATAGGTAACTCCTATCTTAACTTCACTACTTAGTACAATGCTAATATGCTATATATCGAGAATACCCGAGAGCCTATTATTCGCTTTAACCTATACACTACCTTAACGGAACAGTAGTAGTTTTTACGCTACTAGAATAGTTACCTGCTTAGCAAGAACCAGCCGCGCTACTCCTTAATAGGTACCGATATTAACGACGCGGTCGACCTAATAGCTAAGAGCGATAAGGATATCGGCCTAGTTAATGACTACCTAAGAGCTGTCTAGGGATTTAACGGAGGCCTAGAAGAGACTAAAGCCGCTACAAATCTCAAGTCTACGGCACGTTATACTAACGAGCCCCTACCTCTACTACCTAGTATAGGAGTGCTATTCAATTATGTCCGCCTTACTACTACCCCTGCCGACGACGAGGTAATGTAGAATCTGCTACATTATACGCTACTAATTATCTTAGAATACCTGCGAGACTAGCTGTTACCCTTAGGTTTCTAAATAGACGACGACTTTCTAATTAAAGTGCTAAGATATAGTGTAGCACTAATGAATGCTATTATCGCGTAGCACTGCCTATTACGCTTTAACGGCGACACCTATACGCTCCTCCTATTATCCTGCCCGACGGACTTCGGTATATTTCGCTAGGCTACTGCAATCGAGGCTCGTATCGTTATAGCAAATCTCGACGCTACCTATCGCGGCACCCTAATAAATAAATACATAGATAAGAAGCAGTTCCGCCTAGATAGCGGCCTTAAAATCGCTAACTATACTAAGGTTAACTACCTGCTATAGAACGTAGGTCGGCTGAATGCGTTCCGTCGCCTAGCTACAGCCCGTCGGGACTTTACTGAAATCCTCTTAGACGGTACGAAGGCTTAGCTGCTAATACGACAGGTTATAGGTGTGGTCCGTCTAGGTATACTTGTTACGATACCTCTCCGACCCTCTAGGAATCGCGGGCTCTTGTCTATACTAACAACTAATACACCTGCAAGCGCCGGATCCTTAGGTACGTTTAGTAGCACCGCTAGACGCGGCGGATTGTTCGATACTCTTACTAAGGTCCGGAAGCATACTAGCATCTCAAAGACCCTAGTACTAGCTAACAAGACCTAGAATATTACCGACCCTCCGACTATAGAAGAGGTGCAGTAGCTTCTGCGTGCCTATAACTAGGCGAAGGCAGTCGATTAACTTAGCGAGCTAGGAGCTATATACAGATTGTAGATAGCCGGAGATCTTCTATAGGCCGAGGCCCTCTTAGGACAATACGAGGATAATTAGCTAGTGTTGTATAGCCTAGCTATTAAATACAGAGGCAATAAGGAGATCGCTAACGTACTAACCCTAACTAAGGTTCCTACTATACGCAACCGAGGATTGTAGGCGGTAGGAGCTCGTACAGTTAGTAGACCGATACCTAGCACGACTCTAAAGGGTATTAGGGAGACTCTACGCGCAACTAGCTCTAGAGGTAGAATAGGCTAACGCGTACCTGCTCCTCGGTCTATAGATGACTTCGTAAAACAGCTAGTAACTATACCTACAACTGTGCGCACCTCTCGCAGCTATACGAGAACTAGTAAGCTATACGGTATACCTACTAAGACATCCTACCCTATTCGCAACGGCCCCCTAGTTAGCACCGCTAATCTAGCAAATACAGCCTTACTATATACGTATAAAGCATTCCGCTCCCTAGTATAGAACGACCCTATACTAGTCGCTACGCTAAACGAGAGTCTAGTAATTTAAAACTGCTTTAATAGGCTTGCCTCCCTAGCTAACTAAAACTAGAGTGTTACCTACTAGGCAGAAGTTACTCGCATTAAGAACTACCTTGCTAGTTATACCGGACGGTTAGTAGACGACATTGGCCGTCTAGCTCGCGCCTCCCGTCGTTAAAGAGCTCGCATATATCTTACTAACGGCATTTAATAGGTAACTAAATTACCTGTTATAAGTAAAATCTAGATCGAATTACCTATCGCTACCCTATATTGTTAAGCCTATACATCCGCCTTATAGGACTCGCCTAACTCTC
>NW_006921534.1:5557506-5559202 GCF_000340215.1 Pseudocercospora fijiensis CIRAD86 | reverse complement strand
CACCTCGTGCTTTCAGGTCTCTTCCTACCTATACTCTTGCAACGTTCAGGACCCAGGCCTGCACCTGCACACCGAATTCGTCGACTTCGATGGCGATGAGTTCGGCACACGTACTGGTGTCCAGAAGATCATGCCTTTCCCTGGTGCAGAGCCGATTGGCGAGCTTGAAGCTTATCCTTTCGAGTTTCATGCAAATCATGCTGCGGCCAAGAAGTCACTCATTGAGCGTGGCAGGCGTTTCGAAAAGCTCGCTGGCATGCACTTCCATCACTACAGCGGTATTGCCCTTGAATACACTCCATGTGGCATCTCTCGCTTCAATACGGATGGTCGAGTTGTTGTAGACACCAAGACTTGGCACCGCCTCAACGGCAACCGAGCTTTCACCGTCAACAAATTTAAGTCCAGGGAAGACAGGCGTCGTAAGCGTCCTCACGTACCGAGAATCCATCGCTACGATGACGATGACGATGACGATTACGAAGAGGAGGACACTGAGCTGCTGCCTACCGACAAGCTCGATCTCGACCCTCTGACCGACGACCAGTGCCTACTGGCAAGCGCCACTGTGCGAGGCTTCTCCTTCACCGAGAAGAGGTGGTTCGAGTTCTTTGTAGACAAGCTGTCGCCACCTGGCTGGAACCCAAACTGCTTCGACCAGCTTGTACTTCCCGCTGCACAGAAAGACCTTGTCCAGGCCCTAGTCGCCAATCACGTCCAGCAGAGAAGCGACTTCGACGACATCGTCAAGGGCAAAGGCCGTGGTCTCATCATGGTCCTCCACGGCCCACCAGGCGTGGGAAAGACCCTCACAGCCGAGACGGTCGCCGAATTCGTCCAACGTCCCCTCTACATGGTATCTTCGGGCGACCTAGGCACGAACTCCGAAGCCCTCGACGACCGTCTCACCCGCATCCTCGACATGGCCTCAACCTGGAAAGCCGTCCTCCTAATCGACGAAGCCGACGTCTTCCTCGAACGCCGCTCCCTCCACGACATGGAGCGCAACTCCCTCGTCTCCATCTTCCTCCGTGTCCTGGAATACTACGAAGGTATCCTCTTCCTCACCTCCAACCGCGTCAACACTTTCGACGACGCGTTCAAATCTCGCATCCACGTGCCCCTGAAGTATAATGACCTCACTCTCGAATCTCGCACTAAGATTTGGAAACATTTCCTCCGGAATGATTCCGGTGTTGGGGGGATTGAAGAGGAAGGTTTCGCGGCTCTGGCCGAGGCTGATCTCAATGGTCGGCAGATCAAGAATGTTATTCGGACGGCGAAGAGTCTGGCGCAGTTTCGTGGGGAGAAGTTGGATCGGGCGAAGTTGGAGCAGGTGATTGCAATTCAGATGGAGTTTGAGGAGGATTTGAATTTTGGGGGAGGGGAGCAGGCACGGAATGGGAAGGGGGTGATTAATGGGCTTACGAATGGTCATTAAGGGTATTGAACGAGATGAACGAATGTTTTCTAGTAGTAACTCAGCATTGATTGGATCATGGCGTTTTGGGATACAAGTTCTTGGTCTCTAGCTAGTACCAATTGAGAGCCTTCAATGAAGATAGCGCCGACAGATCATGAGTATAAATGAATAAGACCAATCAAAGAGAGGACTCGAAACTACCTACATACTTACTACATACAGGAGGCATGGCAATCAGTTGGTAGTCATGTTATCTTTGCAGTCCATTACAGG
>NW_006921534.1:5287242-5557406 GCF_000340215.1 Pseudocercospora fijiensis CIRAD86 | reverse complement strand
GGCGAGATCTCGCTCCTCTATCGATAAGGGGCGGCTCATCACTATCAGGCACGTGCCGTATCGCTGCACAATCTTCGACGTCCAGTCTTCTCAGCAGATGTCGTTATCGATAAGCGTGAGGCTGAGCGGTTTGCGGTATGATGTTTGGGGATTTTGATGCGACCCGACAGCGATCACCTGAATGGTACACCGCGCAGCTCACTTAGTGAGTCAAGCTGGACTCATTTCCTCCTGCATCAGGACGCAGGCAACCGTGCCGCTTTCTTACATGTATACAGCAGGCAGAGTGAGCTGCTCAACCAAGTATAAGAATCCCTTCTCTTTCCCTTTCTGTTCCTCTCTCTGATGTCCACTGTTCCCACCCTGTATCGATCTGACAGCGGCTACTTATCGTCTGCTCTTGAAGACTTTGACTTTGATCATCCAAAAGCAGATCTTATGGCACGCACCATGCAATCGGCACGCCGCAGCAGGAACAGCGGCGCCAACGGCACCATTGTCGAGAACCCGGACATCGGTGAAGACGAGGCACAGAAACTCAAAGAGATCGAAGAGGGCGAGATGCAGGCCAAGCTCAAGCACATCGATCGCAAGCACACCGAGCAAGGAGCAGTCTATTATGCCGAGACAATCGACGAGGAGATACCAGACCAGATCAACTGGTGGGGCAAGTTTGCCTTGTGTCTTGTGCGGCACATGGATAACACCAACAAATACGTCACGAAGACAAGCTTGCAGGTCAACTCGCAGTACTTGAAGGACATGCTACGAGACACCATTCCCAGCTTCCCTGGCATCTCATTCCAGACCACGGAGATCACCATCGATGCTCCATACCGCGTTCTGTACCATTACAAGGATGAGCTTGAGGCAGCAGGCAAAGATCTTGAGTCTGAGGAAGCTGCCGCTCACCTTGACCTCCTACTGGACTTCATTCATGAGGAGTTCCAGGAGACCATCAAAGAGAGTGACAACTTGAAAGAGAAAGGTCTGATGTCCTATCACCACCTTTGGACACTCTTCAGGCCCGGCATGGTCTTTCACGGCTCGATCTTTGGCCAACCTCGTGCTTTCAAGGTCTCTTCCTACCTATACTCTTGCAACGTTCAGGACCCAGGCCTGCACCTGCACACCGAATTCGTCGACTTCGATGGCGATGAGTTCGGCACACGTACTGGTGTCCAGAAGATCATGCCTTTCCCTGGTGCAGAGCCGATTGGCGAGCTTGAAGCTTATCCTTTCGAGTTTCATGCAAATCATGCTGCGGCCAAGAAGTCACTCATTGAGCGTGGCAGGCGTTTCGAAAAGCTCGCTGGCATGCACTTCCATCACTACAGCGGTATTGCCCTTGAATACACTCCATGTGGCATCTCTCGCTTCAATACGGATGGTCGAGTTGTTGTAGACACCAAGACTTGGCACCGCCTCAACGGCAACCGAGCTTTCACCGTCAACAAATTTAAGTCCAGGGAAGACAGGCGTCGTAAGCGTCCTCACGTACCGAGAATCCATCGCTACGATGACGATGACGATGACGATTACGAAGAGGAGGACACTGAGCTGCTGCCTACCGACAAGCTCGATCTCGACCCTCTGACCGACGACCAGTGCCTACTGGCAAGCGCCACTGTGCGAGGCTTCTCCTTCACCGAGAAGAGGTGGTTCGAGTTCTTTGTAGACAAGCTGTCGCCACCTGGCTGGAACCCAAACTGCTTCGACCAGCTTGTACTTCCCGCTGCACAGAAAGACCTTGTCCAGGCCCTAGTCGCCAATCACGTCCAGCAGAGAAGCGACTTCGACGACATCGTCAAGGGCAAAGGCCGTGGTCTCATCATGGTCCTCCACGGCCCACCAGGCGTGGGAAAGACCCTCACAGCCGAGACGGTCGCCGAATTCGTCCAACGTCCCCTCTACATGGTATCTTCGGGCGACCTAGGCACGAACTCCGAAGCCCTCGACGACCGTCTCACCCGCATCCTCGACATGGCCTCAACCTGGAAAGCCGTCCTCCTAATCGACGAAGCCGACGTCTTCCTCGAACGCCGCTCCCTCCACGACATGGAGCGCAACTCCCTCGTCTCCATCTTCCTCCGTGTCCTGGAATACTACGAAGGTATCCTCTTCCTCACCTCCAACCGCGTCAACACTTTCGACGACGCGTTCAAATCTCGCATCCACGTGCCCCTGAAGTATAATGACCTCACTCTCGAATCTCGCACTAAGATTTGGAAACATTTCCTCCGGAATGATTCCGGTGTTGGGGGGATTGAAGAGGAAGGTTTCGCGGCTCTGGCCGAGGCTGATCTCAATGGTCGGCAGATCAAGAATGTTATTCGGACGGCGAAGAGTCTGGCGCAGTTTCGTGGGGAGAAGTTGGATCGGGCGAAGTTGGAGCAGGTGATTGCAATTCAGATGGAGTTTGAGGAGGATTTGAATTTTGGGGGAGGGGAGCAGGCACGGAATGGGAAGGGGGTGATTAATGGGCTTACGAATGGTCATTAAGGGTATTGAACGAGATGAACGAATGTTTTCTAGTAGTAACTCAGCATTGATTGGATCATGGCGTTTTGGGATACAAGTTCTTGGTCTCTAGCTAGTACCAATTGAGAGCCTTCAATGAAGATAGCGCCGACAGATCATGAGTATAAATGAATAAGACCAATCAAAGAGAGGACTCGAAACTACCTACATACTTACTACATACAGGAGGCATGGCAATCAGTTGGTAGTCATGTTATCTTTGCAGTCCATTACAGGCACGTAACCTTCATTACGAACGTAAGTATAACAACACACAGCAAAAAAAATTTGTGTATCTCTGTCGGCGAGCCCAACTCCCATTCCCAAGTCCCAAGTCCTTCCCGGGGGTAGAGATCAGTGCTAACTCTCTACTGCTTCTTCTTCTTCAAGATGTCGCTTCCCAAGAATTCTAGCTTGTACTTGTTCCACAGGTTGTAGTTGCCCGCCTGGTTTAGTTGACCATTGTAGTAGTCATCGCCTTTGAGCTGGTATTTGCCGCCCAGGGCGAGGAGTTCGTCGAGGACTGGGAGCGCGGTGACGAGACCGGAGCTGAGGAGGAGGGTGGTGAAGAGGGCTGTGAACTGCATCTTGATCGAAGTTGTGGCTGTGGCGATATGTTAGATTGGCGATTCGTTTGATTGACCCCCTGATGAGCCGAGTTGACGTACTTGTTGTGCTTATTAGGCTGAAGTATGCGACGACAAGTATTTGATCGTCGTGTCTGAAGACTACTTCTTCGTGTGTTCGCGTCGAGCTAATGAGCGTGGTGGGTCTCGAAAGAGTGACAGCGGTCGGGCGTGACGCGTGGCAAGTCGCAGGAGCAAGAGCGGACGTAAAGAGCCAAAGGAACGTGTTGGAAGGTCGTCCACTCCTCTTAATACCCATTTCATGTACCCAGGATTCGCTTCAGCCCTCTCCCAACAATGCATGCAATTGCCCTGCACAAACTCCAGTCTAAGTCGACGGCCTGAGGGTCGTTTAGACCAATCGATCACGGCATTCTTGCGGCCCATTTCGCGAGTAGGGCATGTATCCCTTCAAGATGAGGTCGAGAGGCAGATACAAGGTCGTGGTATTGGTGGTGATGGTGGTATTGGCCCGAGCTTTGACGTTTAAGTTCAGCCACGGTACCTGGTAAAAGCCAGGAACACCTCTGCTTTCGGTACATACTCTGAGTTTGCGACGAGGATGGGAAATTGCGAGCTCCTTGTCAATCATTTTACGATATGATCCCATCGGAGAGTTGACGAGTGCTTCTGCCGAAATTTCCCAGACTGTGAACTGCACGATCAATGATCCAATTGTTGATGAGGCAAGAATCTACCGCATGAGCGACGTCGCCGGATGAGAGAGTTTTGTTGTTAATGCCAAACTTGCGCTTCGCAACTCCTTCTTTCATGAGCATAAAAAGATCGATTGATACCATCGTGCACAGGAGAGCTTTGACCGAGATCTCGCTAATTGCGTTGATCGTTGAGGTCCTCGGGAGTATTCCGTGGTCGAAAGAAGCGCGTCAGATGTTCAATTGAGGCCCCACCTCTGTAATTTTTGGTCAGTTTCAATCTTGCCCACCATCTGACCCGTATCAATTGGTGTCAATGCCCTGGATACTTGGATAGTGGTGGTCTTCACCCAGCCAAAGATGTTATCACTGAACAGCGCGATACCGTCCACCCCCGAAGGAGGTCAAGATGAACGAGTGTCTCATTCCAAGAGCTAATGCAAAGTCCTAAGCAGCGCAAGCTGAATGTTGGGGTATCTCTGATCCATACAATTCACGATCGCTCCTCGCCCGATGTGCTGGCCGGTAGTTCCAACTCCTAAAGCGCCAAAATACATTTTCAGGCATCTCAAGAAAACGTGGCGCATCTCTCATCATAATTTCCGCAGACTCTACTCTGCTTTCTTGCCATCAGCATCATTCTCTTTATCGTGCTCCCACTCGCTGCTCCTGCGACGTGGATCGAGCGAACCGCCTAGACTGGACTGACGAAGCAGACTCGGCGTGTTGACAGGATTGCCAATACTTCCCGGGATACTACCGTTACGGGCGTGATGACCATCCTTGTCCCGAGTGTCGAAGCTTCGCAGACTGGCCACATCATGTAGACTTCTCGCATCGTACTGCGACCGCGCATCGTCCTTGATGTTGGATACAGAGCGCAGAGATTTGGCATCGGCAGCTTTTGAGTAGGACGAGTTGCGCTCGGAGGCCAGAGCAGGGCCTGCAATCTCGCGAGCAAGGCCAGAGGAAGAGTAGACACTGGCACGTTCAGCAGACGCGGTTCCCGGCATGCCACCGATGGACTGGCGAGTGCCATCAACGCCTCCGCTAAGTACGCTCAATGGCAGAGACTCGCGACTGCCTCCGAAGAGCGAGCCAGGTGCAATGGCTCGGACAGAAGCGTCTGTGTCCATGCTTCTTCTGCGCCGCTTGGACGAAGAGGCGAGGGTGAGGATACTCGCATTATCGGTCAACAGGTTGTTGGCGGTCGCCGAGTTGTATGTGACTGGCGCATTGGTATCGTTATGGAGATGACGCGGAATAGCCGAGGCAGTCATTGCCGAAGGTGCTGGAGAGACTGGGTACTGATGGCTGAACATGGTGCCATTGGGCTGACTCTGCTGATTGTGATGCTGACCAGACACGCCATTCGCAGGGTTGGGGCCATTGGACATTGATTGAATGGTGGTCAGAGTGGTGGCCAAGGAATGGTCGCTGTGATTGGGCGAGCTGAATGTGCTGTTGGCTCCGGCACCATCGATGCTACTGAGGGCGCCCGCGCCAGTTGATGTGGTGACAGCTCGACTATGGCCGGCATCGCTGTGCACGGTCTCGGGATTTGTTGCCAGAGTAGGCGCTCCGCTCTTGTTGCTGTGACTGTGGCGCTCACGATCGTGCACAGAGGCTGTTGGCAAGGAGGCGTACGACGAGTTGTTCTCATATGGCTCGCGCGCTGACGCACCAAATGAGGGCTGGCTGTCGTGCTGAGGCTGTCGCAGATGGCCGGACAGTGGATATGGGTTGTTTTTCCCCGCGCAAGTGTTGTTTTTCTTGTGCTTCTGTGAGCTGCCGTGGGCCTTTTTACTGTTCTTGTCCTGCTTCTCCTGCTGGTTGTTCTTTCCCAAGCCAAGCCGCTTCATGACACTCGCGAAGGGTCCTTTCCGCCGATGCGGCTGCTCTTTACAGAAGTCAGCGATGACCACGCTCGCTCTGCAGTGCCGTGGCATGCTCGAATGGGGCAGCTGCGAATTTTGCGATTTCTCACCTTGTGGTCGAGCAAGCTCAGCGGTAGCCATCTTTGCCGCGTTCCTGGAGCTGCCTCCTAGTCCTATCTCAGACTCGCCTTCGGCAGTCTTGGCGAATTCCGACAATACGGGCAGCTTCGGGGATTGCGCAGGCAGACTTGGTCAATGGGGGGTGCGGGCAAAGGAGGAGAGGGCGTGGGTCAGAGCACGCTGATTCTCAGTCCAGCTCCCACGCGCTTGATGGTGAAGTACCCCTTCTCCTGCTGGCTCGCTACGCCGAGACAATGCTGAGACCAGGTGTCGCGTTAGGACTCAGGCGGCCGGCCTTCTAGCCTCGCGTGCGCCTCTACAGCAGAAGTCGATTATGGAAACGGCTGCAGGACGGAGTCGCTCGGTGGTGGAAGAGTGCGTGTAGTTGCAGTAGCAGAACGAGAAGACGGCGCAAGCAGGCTTCGGCGCTTTCCTCGCTGGCCTGATAATGTCCCTGCATGAAGAAACGACACCAACCCCGGCTCGTTCCACGTGCTGGGCTGGGCTCTATGTAGTTCTCGACGTCACTGCAGACAGCCTCATCTGCCATCCATCCATTGCTCAACACCGGCGCCACTCAATTTTCTCGGACGCTCCAGAAAGACCGTGGCTTCTTGGAATACGGCCCCTTCTCAGCATCAATTACGCAATGCCACTGCTGCCACCATGAGCTCAGGAGACGACGGGCTCGTCCATGCAACATCATTATCAGCCCAACGTATCTTACCCTTAACCGCCGAGGCCGTCTCCCAAGTTCGCTCATCCAAGCATGTCACCTCCTTGACGCATGTTGTGCTCTCTTTGCTGGAAAACAGTCTCGATGCTAGAGCCACCAGGATTGACATCTCCGTTGACTGGAGACGAGCTGGCTGCACACTTGACGATAATGGCGTTGGAATACACTCCTCAGAATTTGACCCTAATGGAGGACTGGGCAAGCTTTATTGTACCTCGAAGCATCGTGGAAGTCCGCACCCCATTTACGCCACGCATGGCTCAACCGGAACATTCTTGGCAGAGCTTGCGGCCTTGTCCCTCCTATGCATCACTTCAACGCACGAGGCAGACGCGACCACTTCCATTCTCACCCTGCATCACGCTAAGGTCATTGCGCGTGATGCCAAGCCCGGTGAAACATCGGGCTTCTCTGCCCTCCATCAGCGGCATGGTACGAGCATATCTGTTCGGGACCTCTTTGGCAGCATGCCCGTGAGGGTTAAGCAGCGCGCTCTTGCCGTACACGCCGCTTCCGACGACAACAAAGACTGGCTCGAGCTCAAACGAGGCATCACAAGTCTCATTCTCGCTTGGCCGCACTTCTGTACAGTCAAGCTAAGCGATGTCAACGCCAAGGCGAGAAGCGTCACTATGTCCAGCAGCAATGCGAACGCATTGGCACTGACGGAGAAGAGCCTGAATAGTCTGGCAGGGAACATTGTCAAGCATGACATCCGCCATGTGCTTCCAGTCTTGTTCCAAGCTGGCTTTGCGTCACCAGACTCTCGCAGCACTTGGATCCCTCTCTCAGCTGCCACTTCCGCCGTCCGTCTCAAGGGCATGATATCCCTCGAGCCTGCGCCGACGAAGCAATGTCAATTCATTGCGATTGGCATTACTCCATGTAGTCGTGCTGGCGAGCATAATGAATTCTACAACGCCGTAAACAAAGTCTTCCTCGACAGCAGCTTTGGCAGCACTGAAACGTCTGTCGAAGAGGAAGGTAGCAGATATCGAAGTAAGAAGGGAAACTCCACGCTAGTGCAGCTCAAAGCCCAGAAGGGTGTTGATCGCCACCCAATGTACTTCATCAAGCTCGAATTACTGAGTGGTACCTCCAAGTCGAGCGCCAGTTCTGACTCCCTTGGTGGAGCCATTCTACATTCTCTCACCGAAATTCTGGAGGCTGCAGTAACGGCCTGGTTGGAGCGCCACCTTTTCCGACCCAGAAAGCGAAGAAGACGACACAAGGAAAATTACCGCACACCTACTCGGCTGTCTACTCGCTTGTCGGAATCGCAATCAACTTCACGGGACTCTAGTCTGGACCCAATCAGCTCACGCGATTCACGAGCTCATTTTCGCCAGGCGGACATTGATGCTCAAGGTGGCAAGCAGCGTCAGCTTGTTGATATTTCGGAAACCGAACAGCAGTCATTGGTGCCTGAGCTAGCAAGCACCAATCATGGATATCAGGAGCTTAGCAAAGTCAGTGGCTTCAGAATAGGCAGACCTAGACCGCAAACACAAGTGCAGCAAGCCAGCCCAAGTGAAGCCCGCATGGACGCCAAACATCGCAGAAGTCCACCACCGGAACCTGCTCAAGGGGATCGTCCAAAAACACCTAGACGAGTTCGACCACCTAGCATCGAAGCTGAACAATACAGCAGGGCTGACAAGAGCGAGACATTTTCGGCTCAACTTGCAAAAGAAGCAGCTCGACCGAGCAACTGTCAGCCAAGCGACGACTTCGGCGAAGTCGACGAGGATTGTCTATTGGCTGCAGCGAACGCTGTCGTGGGCGAAGATCACTGCAATGGCGCCGCTGAAGACAACGCCATCGTCACTTGGACCGACCCCGCTACAAAACAGCTCTTTCGCGTCAACTCGAGGACTGGTGTCGTTCTGCCGTCGACAGCTCAACAAGGCAGCCACTCCGTTGGTCCAAACTCCGGCGCACCTCCACGCCAGCGAGCAGGAATTGATACTGCACTTTCGTCAGCTGGCAAGCCAATCAGTCTTGCACGCAGAAGCGCGCTTTCGAAAGATAGCCCATGCTCCAGGCCCGGCTCGTCATGGCTGCCAGGGTTCCTCAAGGAGTGGAACAATCCAGTCTTTGCGCAGCGCCTAGAAGAATCAATCCCAGTGGCATCCGTTGATGGACCAGGTCTGCTCGAAAATGAGGCAATGAACAGGTTTTGCTCGCACAATGGGAAGTACAACACGACGAATGACGGCTCTGGCGCCGGTACCAAACTCTCCAAATCCGATCTACAGCAAGCACGTGTGATAGCTCAGGTTGACCAGAAGTTCATCCTAGCCAAGTTACCGGATACACTCGACGACTCTGCCGGGAAAGGCACGTCCTTGGTGCTCATAGATCAACACGCCGCCTCTGAGCGTGTCATCCTAGAGTCCTTATTCGATCAACTCTGCGACGTCCAACCACCTGCCACCGAAACCAGCGTCAGCATCAACACAACCGAATTAACAAACACAACACGCACCAAACCCTTAATCTTCGAAATATCCACCCACGAAAACGACCTCTTCGCACAACACCAATCTCACTTCGCCGCCTGGGGAATCCACTACCACCTCAAACCCTCCTCATCAGAAGAACAACTCCGCCAAAAGCCATCACACCACACCACCACCACCCTCACCATAACATCCCTCCCAACCCCCATCGCAGAACGCTGCTCCAACACCCCCACCCTCACAATCGACCTCCTCCGCTCCGAAATCTACGACGACACGAAAAACCACATCCCTCCCTCTGGTCCTTGGATGAATTTCCTCCCAAATATGCCAACTCACATGCTCCAGCTTCTAAATTCTCGAGCTTGTAGGAGTGCGATCATGTTCAATGATCGGCTGACGAGATCCGAATGTCAGGAGTTGGTAGGGAAGTTGGGGAAATGTGTTTTTCCTTTTGTTTGTGCGCATGGAAGGGTGGGAATGGTTCCGGTGATGAAATCAGAGGAGGGAAGGTTCGAGGGGTTTGATGTGGGTAAGAAGATGTTCGGAGGTGATGATGGGGGAATGGGCAATGATTACAGACGAGCAGAGAAAGGGGTGGAGATTGCAGCTTTGAGAAAATTCATGGAGAGCAGAGGAGTGGATTTGATTTGATGATGACGGTATTTTTTCCGTCTCTGAAGCTGTAAATTCGTGGGTATCTTCATGGTCTGTTCTCATGCTTTAGCAGCAGCAGTAGCGCACCGCGAGACCTTCCTTTCCAGCGCCGACGCTAAATGCAATCAAGTCGAAAAGAATCAGAATGCCTTCCTTAGTAGCAGTAATCCATGTCCTCACGCCGTCCGCGCTGTGCTGGTCGATAGCGATCAACTTGCTGAGCTGGACGATAGCTATCGATCTCTCTGGGCTTTTGGGTTTCGTTCCAGGGACTTCTACTGCAGTCCGGGACCAAGTTTCGTCGTGAAGGATGGATATTTGAAGTTTCGTGGTGTGAGTCTGTCCGGCTGTTGCAACTTATGTCGGACTTGCCAGGCTCGCGTCGAGAGTAGTCTCTGCCAAACTCGTCCTTGCGGGTTGGTGCTGAGGTTATGAATGAAAGTCTCCTTCGGCACTCGTACGGGTCCTCTTCCTGAGAAGCGTGCATTTGCTCTTGCTTCGTGGAAGGCTTCGCGGAAGACATGGTCATTCTCTTCCGTTTCTCATAAGGGTCCTCGTCAGGTGGTAAATCAATGTCAAAATCTATTTCGTCCTTCCTTGCAGATGCTGTCCTCGCGGCTTGGAACTGCTTGTATTGTTCCTTCTGATCAACTAATAAAGTCGAGCAGATTTCTCGCTTTTTCGAGGATGAAATGGGATCATTCGCGCTCTCGTACCGCTTCGTGTGGCTTTGCTCCTCGAGCTCGAGAGAATGGTGCTCGTTCATCGTCTGCTCATGCGCATCAAGCGAGGACAAGGACAGTCGCCGAGAATCTTCCGTATCGTACACCGGCCGACCACGTCGTTGCGGCCTTCCCTCCTAGATGAAATGCTCGGCACCACGCCGCCGGCGTACTTTCTCCTCGAAGAGATCTCGTCCTCCACCACTGCCGCCCCTGGGAAACAGTTCCGTACGCTCCTTACTAGCTCCAAGGAAGCTGACACCTTGATCTTCTTTCCGACTCGCACCCTTAAATGAGAAGTTGTCACTCGAAGAAGGTCTCTCGTTGAGTCTGCCGGATGTAGAATCTGCATCGATCCGTGAGAATAAATCTCGTCCCGGCGCCGGTCGTCGACCTGAGTCGTCATTAGACATATATTCTTTCTGTAGAGACATATTGAACTTGCCGATGGCGCTTGCCACCTCGTCCGGATGGATGTCCTTAGCATCCTGGCGTTTGTGGTTCACCTTATCGGGGAACAAATCATTCTTACCTTGTGCCGGTGGTGACTCGCGATCGGGGAAGAGCTCAAGAGCCCCATTTCCGCTGCGGCCATCAGTGAAAGCAGTAGACTTCTTCTTGCTTGGAAATAGCTCAGTCTTGATCTTTTCGCGAGCAGCGTAGTTGTCGGTGTGGGAGCGAGGACGAATTGGGGGAGGTGATCGTCGTCGTGCGGTGTGGCGATATGGCTGGTCGTCACTGAAACCATAGCGGCCATCACCATCTCTGATCGGCGATGCACTTCTGTTCCGGAGTCTGCCATCTGATTTACCAGCGAACAGATCTCCTTCCTCTCTCCTCGGCCGTCTTCCATCTCTCTTGCCTGCGAACAAATCTTCTTCTGAGTGGTAGCTTCCTTTCCGGCGAGGGCTCCGAGGTACTGCTCTCTTCTTCATCGACTCTGCATCATCGTCGTAGAGGTTGACGTCGAAAGGCTCTGCGTTGGAGCTCTGACGGCTGTGTCTGTCATCCTCCCTATACCCACCTCTGCCTCGACCTCGACCGCGTCCGCCTCTACCGCCACGTCCACGACCTCGCGGCTTGTTGAGCGGATCATATTCGGGATGATTCAGGTAGAATGCACTGCGGTGGGCAGCACCTCGCTCCTTCTGGTCGGTGACGACTGCCTGTCTCACGAAAAGCTCAACATGTGGGTGTGTGCTCAAAGCTTTCGCAGCTCTCAAATCTAGTGGATCTCCGACTTGTTCTTGCGAGAGAATCTGCAGCGCCTCTTTAGCTGCTTCGGCAGTATCGTAAATCAGGTTGGCGGAGTTATCGTCCACCCATTCCACCTTTCTGAAGAGCTCACTGTCGTAGTGGTCGCGCGCGAAGTTCTCGATGTCTTGCGTTGTCAGTTCTGCAAGGCCTTGTATATGTACTTTCGTGGCAGCGATCTCGGCAGGAGGTACTTCGCCGTCTTCGATATTCATCTGCTCAGCCTCGGGCTCGGCGTCGATTTGAGAAGGAAGCTGCGGTGCGTAGTTAGCGTGGCTTCATGTTGGCGGTGTCAATACCCAGTCGCATACAGCATTGAGTCTCGCGGCTTCTTCCTGCATGCGCGCAACTTCTGGGTCGACATCATCGCCTAGGTCGAGGTCGAGGTCGATGTCGATTTCCATGGCAGAGTCCATTGTCGGATCCGCCATGCTTGTTGCCCTGGCTGCTTCGGTGTTTCTGGCTAATAGTGAGTCGAAGTGTGGAGAAGGTCAGGAAATAGATTAGCTGCACAATATATTACTGCAGCTATTAGCCGTGTCGAAGTGAGGAAAATGAAGCGGACAATGAGACAATCACAAGAGTCGACGCGGGTCGCGAGCTTCGTGGAAGCCACAGATGTTCGAGGCAAACGCGATCCCTGTCAAGTTGTTAGGCACAAACTGAATTATCTTTGCACTAGTTTCTACTCAGACCAGTAATGGAGGGTGGTGCTAATACTGCTAGAAAAAGTTGCTATAGCTATAGTATATAATACGCTATAGTGAATCTTTTATTGCTAGTCTAGTTGCCTTTTATTAGAATTTAGTATATACAAATAGATATAGTAATAGAATAGAATAGCCTTTTACGGTAGTAAGGCTTTTATCAGTACCTTGCAGCCTCCCTAATACCCCAGGCAGCGCGCAAGTATGCTCGTCGCTCGTCGCTGCTCGCACTGCTCTGCTGCGCCGCGAGCATACTGCTCCTGGGCGACCCGTTTCGACAGAATAAATCGAGTCCTGTCTGAGCCTGGAGGATCGTTTGGGATATATAAGTGCCCTCTTAGGTGCGCGCAGTGCTGAGAGCACAGTGCTGAGGATACGATCTCAGATGGCCCGCAATGCTCACGGCCCGCAAGACAAAGCTATCTCGTCCTGCGAGCTTCTGGCAACGCAGAGTTACTGGCTACGATCCCGTGGTAGACACACAGAAGGTCTACCGCTGCGCAGATGCTATCGATTTTATCAAGAAAAGATGGGATACGTAGGAGACGCGTGGCCCTGAACGTGATCCTCCCACACCCGCTGACATCGCGTACAGATTCTGCACAGAGGTACTGGACTGCGATCCACACGATGAACTCCTACGCCTCGACATTAGCCGAATCCACCCCTTCTTTGAGTGGCTTGTGGAAAACTCCAGAATCGCGTACGCATCCACATTGCAAACGCGCTGGAACACGTTTCAAATGCTCTACAGGCAAGAGTCGGGAGATGTGCACTTTCCAATAGAGCTGAAGCTCCAGATGGTCTCGGTATGCAAGGTACACTCATGCCCACCTTCCACTGATACTGATTTTGCTACTAGGTTCGCGCCAGAATCACCTCACAGTACGGGCTAGAGACACGAAAACGCGAGAAAGGCATCGCGCGCGTGGAAGAGCAGTTTGAGCTACTGAGAACACTATGGGAATCGCCAGACGTTAAGTTTAATCATGAACGGCAGCGGGTACAATTTGCGCTGATTTTGCACCTCGCGGGCTTGTCAGGTCAACGGCCGCAAGCCCTCGTGAATGTCCGCTACGGAGACATCGCAGTTGAACTGATCCGGGAGTCTAACACTCCGCGCGATAGTCCACCTCGGGTCGTTGTGAAATTCACCTTTGCCTATACTAAGAGCTTTTTAGGCGAGAAAGATGCGTAAGTGGCCTATATGACTGCGGCAGAAGCCAAGCTTACTAACAGTCTCACTGCAGCAATCAATTTGCTGTACTAGCAGTACGTGAGCAATGAACTTCGGTGGCTTTATGCTTACTGATCCGGGATAATAGTCTATATTAGTGACTCTCAGCGAAACCAGATTCTTCAACATCAGAACGGCCATGTCTACCAACACAATTATCTTTCCCGGCACATCGGGCAAGATACCAACGCTATATATCAGGGCTTGCAACCCCAAGTCCAGCTCATGCGGACAGCGACTGGTATGACGCGGACCATTGACACCCGCCGTCCGCGCGCTCTGACCGACCAGCAGCACGCTGAAATTGAAAGCCATACAGAGACAAAGCGCCTTGTCACACACCGTAAGAACCTTATGCAGAGTATTAAGCAGCGCTATGGTACGCTAGCTAAGGCGAAAGGCACGTCTCTGCATGCTCAGCATGCCGAGGCTGTAAGCGCATGTTGCAAACACAAGAGGTTGTTGAGGGCTGAGAAGCTGAATACGGCGCGCAAACAGTTCACGAGGAAGCAGGCTGTCGCCGACATCCGATATCAATTGCAGACCTCAGAGGCATCCGCCTCTCCGACAGACAGTGCTCAGCTGTCGCCGCCGCTGAGTCACGCGCGGCAGCGAGCTTTCTCGGCTGTCTTTGCCTTCGCGACTTCGGCGCAACAGACGTTATACGCGGAAGAAGTTAAGCGACGATGTGAGGCGATCAATGCTCTTGCGGCGCTTTGTGCTGTGCAAGAGCCTGCTGTTAGACGGGCTTGTCGACCGAGGAATGTCGCAGCAAGCAGTGTACCTGAGGCGAGCGTCGCGCTCAAGCTGTCGATGCGGTGTGCCCCGACACAATGCATCTTCTGCCTTGGTCGTGAGGGACTCGCTGTTGAGCAGCGCCAAAAGCAGTTCTGTGATCGTACCAGACTCAAAATACACTTTCACCGGAAACACCTTAGGCATCTCCCGGACGAGAAGCTCATATGCCCACACCCTCTGTGTGGAGCTACGCTGTCGGGCCGGCAGCATCTTCAGAACCACGCGGAAACAGTGCACGGAACTCCTACATGACGCCAACTCCATACAACAGCGCAGAGCAGCCGGCTTCGAAGTATGTATTCCACTCCTCCCGGGACGGCTTCAGCTTCGTGGGGCTTCATAACATCTAGTCTGCGAACGCATACATGCCCGTTCCGGCTGAGCCCTCAATTGTGATTCGAAAGTTGCTACAGGCTATGGCCTCGCACATGAACACCCGATCGGAGCGCATCGCAGGGCACATGTGTAGTTAGGTGCGGCAGACTTTTGAGTGGCAGTTTTCCATGTTCTGATTGCTTCATAGTGCCTTCTGCGTCTGTTTCCGTGCTATCCCCGCATATCGCTTGACCTCGCTCGATCTCCACTACGAGCACATCCGACTAGCAGAGCAGTTCGCGAGTTTCCAGAACTCTATCATCGGATCAAGATTGGAGGTGATACGGCCGACATCATCCATTGTGCCGCTTTATGGGAGGACATTTTGTGGATGTAAGGTTGCGAGGACAGCGTACAGCATGTGTACGGTATGCGGCGGTCGCACAGAAGTAAGAAAGAACGCAGAGAATGGTAGCATCAGGAACCCTTGGCTTGCCGATGAATGCATTGCTGAAGCACGGGATTATGACTCCGAGGACGCACAATGTGGAAAGACTTGTATGCGACCCAGAGATCAACACAGAACACTCTGACTGTGCACGTGCGCGAGTCCAAATTGATGTTCTGCGTGAGGATGTTTTCGACGCCCGATCTACCTCCTGACGGTGAAAACGGACCATGGGATCGTCGTTCGTGTTGATAGGAGCGGAAGGCCGCCAAGAACCCTGACTGAGTTTACTACTATCATGCTTCCTGGTTATATACAGTACGATTGTGGCCACGTCTCGCCCCTTTTCGCACATGCTACAGGGAATTTCTGTTTGCCAGACCTCCCTATCATGGGGTGACATGGCCGTCGCAAAACTACACAACAAAGCTTGTGCAGATCAGTTGTCCTTCCAAGATGTCTGTCTTTCACCATGAGGCTTTCTGAGCGTGATTCAAAGATTTCGAAGTCACGAGTCGAACGGCGGAAGACACCAAATCGCACTACCCATCGCGGTCGTTCTGTCGAGCATCCTTTGGGCAATCCCAAGCACCATTCCCATCTCATCGATGCTATGGGATCATATCCGGAAAGACATAGCCAACCAGGACCTTCGACTGATGGCGATTACCATACAGAGAGCAGTGAGGAGGAAGCAGAAGAGGAGGAAGCAGGCTCCATGAACGAACAGTATGAACTTCAACTGTACTATGCGATCGTGTGCGACGACGCTGTTATAGCAAGCACGGTGCGAACTGGACACTCAAGCAACGATGTGGACGTCTTTCAGAAGGGATTTGAGTCTTGGATCTATCAGGAGAGCGGGAGACTTGGTATACAAAAGTATGACATTCTGCGCACGGAGACGATCGCTACTACCGAACAACACCCAACCTATCATGAAGGCTCTGCATCCCGAGAGGCTGTCAGAAGGGCCTTGAATGTAATTGATCGCTGGCACGCTGGTCATGAACCAAATCTATGCCTGGGAATCCGGATGCAGGCCGGCCGAACGGTTGAATGAGAGCATTGGTCTTCATGGAACTACGCAAAGTACTCTGCTCTCACCCGATATGACTCCATGCCAGCGAAGATTGGTGAGAGAACAGGTGTTGGGCGTGAAGGAAGACGTACGAGTCAAAAATCAATTCTACAAACGCAACATGGGTCTTCGCAAAAAGGCGCACGAATTGGCAATGCTGTGCAAAGTGCAGGTATATCTTGTGGTTCAGCGCCGTGGACAGTTCTATGTGTATACATCGCACGAACACCACGGCTGGCCACCGTCACAAGAGCAAATTGTAAGTCACCCGTCATCACACTAATCATTTCCACAGTGTTGACCTGCCGTAGGATCAAAGCTATCCTCTTCCGAGAAAGGTCACAGCACAATGTCCTGAAATGCTTACCCCTAGAAACCTCCCACGTGGGCGTTTTGCTCCGAAAACGCACAATAAGAACGGAAGCTTGCGGACTGCATCAGTCCTTCTCGACTACCGTGGTGTCAATTTCGAGGAATATACGAAGATTGACTGAAAATTTGCAATTTGAGTCCTGCTATGGCACCAAGTCTGTCGGCCGCATTTGCTAACCTTCTCCGGTTTCCATTTCCTGGGGATGGACGGCGCGCACAATGTCCTCAAGCTCATCTACCGGCAGTTCCGGCTGTAACGTTACTTCTTGCGGCCGTCCGGTCTGGACGTCCCTTCTGCATATCGGGCAGCGATCAAGGCGCGGAACACAGACCTCACAAAATCCATGGCGGCATGGCAGCTCAACATATCTACGTCCAATGGTACGAAACTCTTCAGCACACACGATACAGGCAGAATCGGACTCTGAGCCTTGGCTTGTGAGCATGCATTCAAAAGAGGATTCGCCGCCAGACTAACCTTCATTGGAGTTAGGCTGCGTGTTCGTCGAGACAGCCGCCAACGCGTTCCGCATCCTGGCCTGTGCCTGCAAACCAGCCACGCGAGAAGTACCACCCATAGGCTGTCGAGGCATTCTGGCAATAGCCTGCTGCAGATCGTTGAGGCGGTCGAGGAGGTTCTCCACCGTAATTGTCGCCTGCTGACCTTCGGTCTCTCCCGCTCTGGAAGTCGAAGGCGCTATTTGTTCTGGAGATTGGTCGGACTCTGATTGAGGGGTGGCCGAAGCCGTTCCATCTGTTGTAGCCTGCCGTGGCTCGGTCGTTGCACGAGCTGACCGTGTCACATCATTCCACTGGGCTGTAGGTGCTTCGCTAGCTGGCGTCGCCTCTCGTGATACTGAGTACCATCTGAAGCACTCTCTATCCTCCTGCCTTGCTAAATTTCTCCACTCTTCCAGGGCAGCTTTGACCCCATAACGATTTTCGTACGCTGCTGCCACGTCGGAAAGTCGAAAGACGTGTAACGTTCTTGGTTGTATGTTTCGGAAGCTTGCCCATACCAGAGCCTCTGCCAAAGTAGCTGCATTTGATCAGCATGTAGTGGTTGCTTTGTTGACGAGCAAAGTTGATCGCGAACTGGAATCCCCGGCCCTGCCGCCGCCATCCCACAATTTCGCCATGCTCCCCATCTGTCCTACCTCGATCAACGAAAAACACGCGATTATGGTACTCAAGATACGACAGCCCTCCAGACCGTGTGCCGAGATCCGCAAGGTTACCAGTCTCGGAAGGTGCTTGTGCTGCGACACCAAATGTCCAGTCATGGGGATCACTCTCGGGCACCGGAAACCTGTGCGCCCACTCATTCATCAATTTTTCGGCACTGACGCGGAGCTGTAATTGCCTAAGTACCGGATCGGGCTCAGTCCGCCAGCGACGAATCGTTTGGAACTCTGGTTGATAAAATGCTAGTTGGAAGGGTACTTCCAGACCTGGCCATTCAGGAGGAAACATCTCTCCTGCCACCATCATCCATGCCCTTACAATTGCGATGAAGTCCCTACTGTCTGGATCGTTAAGCAAACAGCCCAAAGCACGATGGCCATGGGCCCAGATGGCGGACTCAACGTGGTTGTAGTTAGGATGCATCCTGAACGGGCCTACGTCAGGTCCGAGCTTGTGCACGATGAATGATTCCCCCTCAGGCGTCAAAGCATCGGGACACCTGGATGACATCGAGTGCTCGAACACAGTGCCAGTCATTGGCTCGCCTTCAATAGGCAAATGGTTGCCACCTGCGTCTCGATCTCCGGAAACCTCGAAATTGTTGTTATTTATCTGTGCTTGCGAAACTTCTGAACCGAGACCGGCTTCAGAAGGTGCTGTAGCCTCCGCAGGACTATCTGCTGGATGTATGGCACTTGAAGTGTGTGGTGTGTGTGGTATCACGTGCATGATGCCTGAGGCTGAAACTGCGCACTTCATCTTCAGGCTTCCCACAGATTAGCCCTCTTCTGAACACATTAGTTACATTAAGTGGTTATGAGCCCCCTGCGTTTCTAACGCATATAACACGTATTCTAATAGTCACTCCGACTGCTACGTAGCTAGCGCTCGTTACTAAAAATTGCGCTAATACTATCGTTGCTACCGCCGCCTTTAAGTATTCTAGTAGGTGCTAGTCCTAACTCGAGTCGGTTACATAACAATAGTATCGGCTGTCCGCTATACTAGTACGATATAGGCGCGCCTATCGGCGGCCTCGTTACATTCTTAAGACAAGTCTATAGTCTCTTTCTATATTATCGCCGTCGCTATTAGTAATAGCTCCCCCTACTACCGCTAACGCTTATATAAGCAATATTCCTAAGCTAAAGAACAAGGAGAATTATCTAGCATAGGCCTACGCCGCTAAGGGTACCCTTAAAGGCATATAGGTATAGCGCTATATCTAGAGGACCCGCCTAAAGCCTAAAGTTAAGCTGTTATCTACTAAAATATAGGAGCAATTTAAAGACCGCTAAGATAAATAGGAGGCAAAGGACTAGTTAGCACGTACGTAGATATTCGCTAACTATATATCGGAGATTTAGTAGTCGTTACTTAGACTCGATACCTCCTAGGCAGTATAGAGTTATCTATATAAGAAGTATACTAGTAAAGGTAGGTCTACTAAATTTATGCTCTTCTAGGACTACATTACCCTTCGCTACGATAGCAAGGATGTTAAGAAGTTCTATAACGAATATAAGAAGAAGCTCGGTGCCTTAAAGGACACTAAATTAGCTATTAGTTAATACTAGGCTGTTTATATGTTTATTATACAAATCGCACTATTCTACGAGGCTTTCGCATAGATGCGACGTAAGCAGATGCGCGCCTTAGAGTATACTATTAATAATAGTACCCTTAACAATATTATTAGCGCGTTGCTTAATAAGAATGTAGCTTAATTAAACTAGGCCTAATACAATAGCTTCTTTAGTCTTTAGCGCTAACTATAATAGCAAGGTAGCAATAGCAACAACAATAGCGGTCGAGGTAACTCGAACCGTAGCGGTCGTAGTAGCCGCGGAAATAACAATAACAATAGTCGAGGCTACGGTAGAAGCAACTAGAATAGTTATTAGTCTAACCGTAAGAAGTGCGCCTATTGTTAGGGGTCGCACCCTTCTAACCGCTGCTATAACAAATATCTATATTTAAAGGAAGAAGATCGATAGCGACGTAAACAGTAGAAGGCTAAGAAGAAGCAGTAGCGTATACTAACTACTTAGCAATAGCAACCGCCGCTAGCTCCGCCTGCTACGGCTCTATAGGGTTTGTATACTAATAGGACACTATCCTTATTCTATAACGATCCTCGGACGGATATAGCGCCGCCTACGACTAGTTACTAATAGTCTTTTAATGCTACTATTACTGTTAGCGACTAGGCTTCTACGGCACTAACTGCTGCTATACGTACTACTAACTAGGTCGTAGACTCGGGTACTAGTATGTACATAGTTAATAATGCCTCGCTTCTTATAGAATACGAGGGTTGTAGCATTCCTATACGCTTTAGTAGCAATACTAAGCACGCTACGCTTATTAGCGTTGCTAGTACTAAGGTAGTTAATAAGCATAGTGCTATTAGTACACTACGGCTATCTAAAACGCTATATGTTCCAGGTCTAGTAGCTAACCTTCTGTCTACCGAGAAGTTAGCCGACAAGGGCTGTTTCTACCGTAATAACAAGCGAGTCTTGTTTGTATATAATGCTAAGAGCAATAAGGTTACTATCGCTCAAACCTACCGCAAGGATAGCCTTCCCTTTCTACTTATACCTACCTCTAGACAATAGGCTGTTACGCTTCTATCGAAGAAGGGGGTGCCGGTAGGCACTATAGATAAGTAGCACCTGCGCTATAGTTATATTTACTATAGCAAGCTCCTTTAGATAGAGGCTAATAGTTAGATTGTTATTATTAGAGGCAAGAAGAACTTCCGTAACTGCATTGCTTGTCGAATAGTAATAGCATATAAGGAATATAACCGCCTGCTACGCCTTCGACTATCTACGATCTACTACATTGTCTATGTAGATATAGTTACTATTACCAACCCTAGCCTATTATAGGAGCGATATTTCACGCTGTTTATATACGCTAAGTTAGGCTATCGTTACGAGTATGCTAGCTTACTTAAGTTAGGGGCTGCAGTAGCTATTAAGGAACATCGTATACACGTCCGTATATAAACTAGCTATTCGATCCTAATCTACCGCCTCGATAGAGGGGGTAAATACGGCGGAAATTAGCTATTAAGCTAGGCTCGTAATTAGGGCATTGTACTGCAGGTTATAGCTCCTTATTCTTCTATACAGAACGGTCTTACTAAGGTTAGCAATTACATTATATATTCGACTACTCGGAAGATAATGCTATATACTAACCTGCTAAAAGCTCTATAGCTACACGCTGTTAGCGCTACTACGCATGTCCTTAATATTATACTAAGCTAGTCATTCGGTAGAGATAGTCTATATACTATTATTGCTAAGGAGCTAAATTAGTTACGCACGTAGCTACGCGCTTAGCACCTGCGTACCTATAGCTGTATAGCTATTGTCTATGATTATAACGTTGCTCGTAGTAAGAAGCTCGACAGTCGTAGTCTTGTTAGCAAGCTTGTTAGCTATGCTAAGCACTCGGTAGACTCCGGCAAATATATGATCTACCTGCTAATTAAGTACAAGGTAGTTACTTTAAAGGATGTCTAGTTTATTGAATCTAGTAAGCTCTTACTACCTAATAGTATAGCGCTATATACTAACCCTAATAACCTGTCTAAGAGCTAGTTTATTACTATTGAGTCTATTATGCCGGCTTTGTTTAATAGCACGACGAATAAGATTACACCTACAGAAGCAGCTAGTATAGTCTAGTAGCTTCCGGCTTAATAAGACGCACCTACGGAAGAGCTAAATACCGAAGTAGCAGACTAGGTTGCTAATCTACTACTAAACGAGGACGACCTGCCGGCTATTTAACCTCTATTAAGTAATAAGGATGGTTTCTAATCCGCTAAGGAACAGCCTGCATATAATCTATAGGCTAAGAAGGGCGAACCTAGTTAGTTGCCTAAGTTTAAGCGGCCGACTAAGACTAGTAGTCGCTCTATACGTAAGATACGAAGCAATAAGAGCGCTCGTAAACTGCTACGTAGTTATCTAGCCGACATAGGCGCTCTCTATCGCAAAGAACGCCGCACCCTTACTAACATGCCGATAGCCTATATAAAGGGCTTTATAGCCGCCTACTATATTGCTAAACAGAAGCCTAACGATACTATTCCAATTCCGAAGAGCTTTAAGGCCGCTAAGGAGTCGCAGTATTAGCTATAATAGAAGGAGGCCTATAAGGCTGAATACAAGTTATTAATAGACAACTATATATAGGTACATATTTCTCGACTAGAAGTACCTAAAGGTCGCAAGGTTATCCGTAGTCGATAGGTGTTTACTATTAAGCGTAACGCTAATAGCAAGGTAAGCCGGTTTAAGGCTCGATAGGTTGTCCGTAGCTTTACTTAGGTTGAGGGACAGGACTATAATAAGACCTATACAGCTATCGCTAAGCCGTCTACGCTGCGAGCACTATTTAGCTTAATCGCCTATTACGACCTAGAGGCTAAGCAATACGATATTCTAACGGCTTTCCTTAATGCGCTTATCGGTAACAAGTATAAGATCTACGTCGAACAACTACACGGCTTTAAGGACCGTAGAAAGGGCATAGTTTGCCTATTGTTAAAGGCACTATATAGTTTGAAGCAGTTACTAATGCTGTAGTACGAAGAGCTTCGGAAGTACCTAAAGAGCCTAGACTTTGTGCTAATAATAGCTAATATGTGTGTGTTTAAACACGTTGTTAGCGGCTCTATTATTGTTATCTATATCGACGACATAATTATTATCGCCTACACTCTATTAGCACTAGAGGCAGTAGCTTAGTTGCTAAAGGACCGTTTTAGTATACGAGAGCTAGGCGACCTGCACTACTATCTTAGTATGCGGATCATTCGTAACCGCGACTAGCGTACTATTTACGTCGTTTAGGATGCCTATTTAAATAGGCTTAGCGAGAAGTATAGCATATAGGGCCGAGTAGCTCCTACTATACTAATAGCACCTCGATACGTTAAGACATCGATTTAGCGTACACCTAAGGGCTACACTACTAGCGCTGCCTTCAAGACTTAGTATTAGGAAGGTGTTAGTAAAGCGCTATAGCTAGCTATAATTACACGACCTAATACTTGCTATACTATAGGCCTACTGTTACGATACATTTCCAACCCGACTAAGAAGCACTATGCCGCGCTTCTTTAGCTTATTAAGTACCTAGTTAGCACTCTAAGCCGTAACTTGTACTTCCGAGGTATATAGAATAAGAACGAGCTTAACTTTGTTAGATACTATAACGCTTCCTAAGCTAATAATCCGATTACTCGTCGCTCTATAGGAGGCTTCTACTTTACTATTGCCGGCGGACCTCTATTATATAAGTCCGGCCGCTAGACCTTAGTTACTCTGTCGTCTATAGAGGCTAAGTATGTTTAGTTAATAACTAGCGCTAAAGAAGCTGTTACTCTAGCTCGGTTGTTAGAGGAAATTAGTTATAAGGGCACTATTAAGCCTATTACGCTATACGAGGATAATTAGTTAGTAATCGCTATTACTTAGTCGACGAGTATCGATAGCCGTACTAAGCATATAGACGCTAGAGTCTACTATATCCGCGAGAAGATCGCTAATAGCACTATCGCTATTACCTAGATTAGTACGTACGACTAGATCGCTAATAGCTTTACTAAGCCGCTTAATAAGCTTAAGTATAGTCGCTTTGTTTAGTAGTTGAACTTAGTAGATTATAAGGCTGCGATTAAGAGCGCCGCTTAGCCTACTACTAAGTACTAAATAGATAGTTTGCTAATAACACCCTAGGGGTAGTATTAGTCCTAGGTCGGCGACATGTTTGTTTGTTTGTTTATTAGATTGCTTTGTTATAATAGCCTGAAAGTGGTCTAGTTGTTTCTATACCTAATACCCCTTTGTTTGCTTTGTTTGGCTATATGTACGCGATAAGGGGGTAACTTAAAGTGTGTAGTATATGTAGTATTACGTGCATAATGCCTAAGGCTGAAACTGCGCACTTTATCTTTAGGCTTCCTATAGATTAGCCCTCTTCTGAATACATTAGTTATATCAAGTATAGCATAATCGTTCGATGCTTCGGCATTGTATTCTATCGCTAGGTGTCCCTTAGAACGGCTCGGAACGGGTACGGTAGCCTTAGCTCGATTATTTACGACATTATTACTTGTTAATAACCTAGGTCTAGTGTCTAGTAGCATTAGGCCTACAGCACTATCAGCCATTTCTATAGGAATAGGTCTAATGTTTAGGACCTCTAGATTGCTGTTAGTATTGTCCCTACGATTAATGTATCTTCGATTCTCTCTCGTAGCTAGTCTTTTAAAGCCTGCCTCGCCGTAAACGTTCGGTAAGTTCGCGGCTAGTCGGTTTAACCTACGTAGAGAGTCTATAGTAGAGTTTGGTGCCCGACTACGTACGCTAGCTCTAGTTAGTATTCTCCGAGAAGCGTCGTTAGTAAGTGCGTACGGCGAGTTGGTACCTAGGATACGACTAGACCTACGCGGAGAATTTACTATAGAATTTGCGACAGCAATGTCTATAGATACTAGCGCAAAAGTAACATAACGTTGGGACTAGCTAGTAGAACTATTAGCGGCTCCGGCCTACGGAGACGATATCGAAGAATTTTAATAGGCGTGTACTCGCTACTAGAGCAAGCTATACCGGCTATTAAGTGTTAGCTATTCGAGAGAGATCCTAAGCGACGATTACTAGACTAGAGCGAACACTTAAGTAGAGATTAATGCCAGACGGGCATGTTAGGTTGCAATCTAGAAAGGTTAGAACTCTATTAGAACACTCGTTAGATATATAGTTAGGCCTTGTACATAAGCGTACGAGAGAGCTGAATCTAGGACTAGACATCCTAGACAGGAGTACATTGCCTCGTTTCGGGACTTGTGGACTGGTACTGCCTTAGAATGGCTGAAAGAAGCACTATCTGTTCAAGAGTTTCACATTCCTGTTTTGCATCTAAGACTTACTTTGCCGCTTTCTACGCTTACATCCAACAGAGGTCTCACAACTTGGCACCTGCTCACTTCTCAGTAGCCGAATACTCATCGGAAGATTCGGCATTGTGCAGGAATGTAATTACAGATCCCTCCCTAAGATGGTGATCGCTAGAACTCATGTAGCAAGAGTCCAATGAGAGGGCTTCAAGGAATCTCCAATGAAAGGTGCCGCTTACCGAAAAGGTGTGTAAGAGCACTAGGAGTATCTTCCTTTGCCTTGTCTACTGACCATATAGGATCACAACAACAGTGTAGTCAGGCATTGTGTAGCTCACAGCGTTTGGAAAGTGGTCGATATTTGAACATTTAAAGTCAAGGGCTGCAATCAATAGCTAAATATAGTGATCGAACGTTCGGCAAAATCTGTTGTACCTATTTCTTGTCTCCAGATCCGAGTCCCAGGCAAGTTGTTTGGGTCCTTAGCCTCCAAAGTGCCTATCAGGTAACATCTTGTTTTACATCTACTTTCCTACTTGCGGACTTCAGAGAGCAGAAAGAATGGTAGGCCTACGGCTATCACTGTGTCATACAATAGACATCCATCCTTTGACCTTCATCCCGCCGAATGGTTGACTTCCTGGATATTTGGAAAATTGAAAGTTGATCATGAGCATTCGATTATAGACCATTCTACTATGACCGAGTGTTGCGTTCTATACGACTGGAAGAGGTCTACATAGCTAGAGCGACGTCGAGTACTAGATCAACCACATTCACCTTCCAATCTCTTGCTTTCAATCTAAAGAATACTGGATCAAACTTCCTCATACTCTGATGACGGAACTCGGGATCGTTGTCGGGATCAAATTCGTACTCCAAGGTGCTCGGATCCTCTTGATAACCCCCCGAACTGTTCACAACTCGAAAGGCCTCCAAATTGTTGAATAGAAAAGCGCTCTCATCATTTGATGACTTTTCCTGGAATGGAAATCTCTGCGGGGGATTCACTGTCCATGCTAGCATGACAATCTCTGGACGTTTCTGGAGACCATCAAAAAGCTTCTTATAATTGTCGTTGTGAGTAGTCATGATGAAATCAAGGCATGGCCTTTGCTCGTAGAACCACTCCTTGCCCTCATCGTCTACCTCGTAGGTCACAATTCCGTATGGTCGACTTCCATCTGTGAATACTCCCAGCTTCTGTAGCTGAAGAAGACTAGGGACCATGGGCAATGTCTCTTCGAAGATAGGACCCTCATGATATGGAGTACGTTGAATGATTCCCTGCAGAAACATCTCATTCAACTTACACAGGCTGGAGAAGTCGGGAACATCATTCCAGAGTTGATGAGTTGTCACCCTGATTAAGGGCTCAATTGCAAAGTTTCTTGCCAGGTCGAAGATCTGCAGGAGCTGCTCAAAGTCACATGGAAGATAGAGATCGTTCTGTGGAATGCTGAGCTCTTCTGTCTTCTCCCACCAGGGTGACTCCGGCAAGTTTACTGGCGTATGTTTCTGAAGCCAGTGTGTAGCTTGTGTCACGATGAATGATGTTGCCTACTCCTACACGTCATCTCCTGCCTACACTCTATGTTTGATGGCTTACCTTAGTAGAAGCAGCCACTGCTTTCGGCTGTTGAGTGCGAAGATACGCACGAAAATGGTCAGAGGCCATGACAAATTCTGGTCCTGTTGCATCGTTAATCATCGAAGATGTAATCCCGTCACACAACTAACCTGTCTTGATACGTACGCCATCTACACATTCAAGGACAAGCTCGGGTATGGGACCGAGGCCACCTTTCTCGGTGCTTGGAGTGACCATGATGACATGATCTGCAGTGTATTGTCGCCACGCTCGTTCTCTCTATATACATCATCGCATATGACTGACCACATTTGGCATAATTTATCCAAAAACGTAGATGTTTCAGCTTGTCTTACGGTTCGGTGGGGCTGACGCTCGCTTTGTCTTGCTCACCTGGTTAGTAGTGCGGTCCAGTCACAGTGGTAACAAGGCTCACCTTTAATCCGTTTTGAGTAAGCTACCGGACCAGGCATACACGTCACACAGCCTGCATGAATTCCCATTCTACGTTGTGATATTTCCCGGTAAAATCTCCAGTGAGCTTTCTGAAGGGAGTAAGAGAGAGGTCGAGGTCTCCTTTACCGCACACACGGCATCGATCTATAACACGAACAGTGACACTCGTTCCGTTCAACCAAGCCCGGATTTGCCTACCGCCATTCACATCACAAATAGGATCATCATTCGAATTTGTCGTTGTAAACCAATCGCTCGCAACAGCCACCACGTTGTCTTTTTCACTCGCGAGTCCGCCGCAGGCGTCTTGCAACTCATCAGTGATGTCGTGTCGATTTCTCTTAGGGTGCTTACTAGGATGGTCCGGGTCTCTAGATGGAGTATACATGGTCACCCACCCGGTGTTCATCTCATCTGTCCCGCTTGTCGTCTTTTTTGTGGACGGACCTCTATACTAATTATCGACATGGGCTTTCGTGCTGACTTTGTAACTCACCTAGAGCCTGTCCAACCTAGCAGCCTGTTTGCAATGTCGCTGGCGTAGGATTTTGTGCAGCAGCTTGTAACTTCTAGCCTTCCACTGAGGTCGACGCTTCCTGAGTTGTATGTCCTCGCTGTGCGATACCAACGGGACACATCGTGACGTTGATCACTCAGGATCATTTGTTGCAACCCTGGGCCTGCACTAGTGCCCTCCGTTCCATCTCTTATCATCCGAGCAATAGCCTCCAGAGGGCATGGGACGCTGACTTTACTGGCTTCGAAACTTGGCTCGCCAAAAGCTGCCTGGTTTCTGTTGCAGGTTCCGTGGCTGCAGGTACTATGAGCACACTAAACTTCTCTGGATCCGAGTTCCACTCACCCTGCATGACTCTGCATCATGCCAATGTTCCAGGAACCTCTGTTTTGAGTTGACTTTACGCGTACACATCCGTGCGATTCCTGCATCAGTATGGCGAAGACGAAACGAGGATCCAAAGAGGCTGATTTTGATGCCAAGATGACGGATTTCAGAGCGGCGATCTCGGATGGGGAGTTGTTCTCGAGTCTCTCATTGGTGTTGCAAGCTGCTCGGATGCCGGGGAGATTTATTTCGAACCTGCCAAGGTATAAGCACTGTTCACCAGCAGATTCCGAGATAACTCGCAGTTCCTCGAAGTCGATCCAAGCCTCAAATCTTGGCCAACCTTGCTCGACGGAGCCATCTCCAATGTATTCTATATATCTATCCTGTCGTTGAGTAGTAGGCTTGAGTGGAGAGGAGGATTCTGATGATGTCGCAATTGACCTGGTCGGTGAGCTCGATACAGGCAGCATGATAGTCATTGAAGAGTCATGTCTGACTGGAACGGCGAGAACTCCATCTATACATTCATAAACGCCGCTGAGCATATCTTGCCAATACCCTGAAGCGCAGACGGAAGCATGCTGTGGGTCGCGACCACTGCGGCATCTCCCTTCCTCAGAGCATAGATCCAATATAAATGCGGAAGCAAACTTGAGGATAGGAACGAGCTTGTAGAAATTGAACATGGTGTACGCGATTTGCAGTGCTGACCTGGGGACGCGACGTGGATTTATCACTGGGTCTCATTTGAGAATGGGTATTTATAGCGTGTTTCAGGCGGTCAATTGCTCCATCGCACTCTGAAACCGCTCTCCTGCTTCCGTATTTCTGCTGTGTCTGTTTGAGTGAAGCTGGAGACGGTGAAGTACGCATCACGTTGCTGTTCCAACCTTGAAGCCTGCGCAGAAATGCCCTTCGATGCTACTATGTGCTGAGTCCAACTTGTCAGTACGGTCCGCAGAGCCGCCTCCTCTCTTGAGCCGCATAGGGGTAGGCAATAGGGGCACTTTTACGTGGTTTTTATCGTGTTTCTTCCCAATTGTCGTCGTCGAGTAGAGGATAATCGTGTGTTCGAGCCCCGTACGCGTATTCTAACTGTTTCCGAGTGCTATACTGTAATAATAATGCCGATAAGAGCGACTCGTACGACTGCCGGCGTGCCTCTAGCGCGATTAGACGACGAATTGATTGTCTCTACGCTAAAGAAGGTAATCTATATTCTCGAGAAGGCTATTAGTCCGCCGCTAATTAGACGGAATGCTAACACGGCTTAGCAGGCAAAGAGTAGCTCGAAGAGTAGGTCTTCCGGCGGTAAGAAGAGCAAAGCGACTACCGTAGAAGAGCCTAACCTAATCGTTAATCCCTCGGGTCTACTAAATAAGGAGACCGTAGTACTGCCGGCAGAGGATAATAGCGGTATAGCGCTACTAAAAACGGCTGTTTCTTCCTCCGCTGCGACCTCTATATCCTCCTCTTTTAATGCCGCGTAGGAGGCCGCTACTACTACTAGTAGCTAGGCTACGCTTGCCGCTAGCAACGTTCCTATTACTCAACCTAGCTCTTTCTTAGACGAGACCTTCTATTATAAAGAATAGTAGACTATATTTAATATAACGAAGAAGGGCGCGGCGCGGACGATAGCAACGAAGCCGGTAAAGTTTTTGTCGGCTAACAAACAAGAAGCTTAGAACGGATACGCGTAGACAGCGAAGATAGCAAAGTTATATAGCTTAGCGGCATTTACTCGTATCGTTATCCGTACTAGAGCAGACGGTTAGAAAACAGCGTTTACTAGCGATTAGTATTAAGCTAGAGATAATATTAATAGCGACGAGGTCTATAGTAAAGCTCTAGATACTAGCAAAGGATTAGCGCTTGCCTCGCGCAAGAATGTCTTTATTAATATTAACTTCTTTACGAAGCCTAAAGCGACAGTAGCAGCTAGATCTTTAGGCAGCAAAAAGTTAGTTAAACCGGCTTCTAATCTAACCTTAATTTAGCTTGCTAACGCCGGCGTTATAATAGCTAAACTCGAGACTTAGAAGCGGTACGACTATTAGATTATCCGTAACTTTCTGTATACGACAAAGGACTATAGTAACTTCTAGAAGGCTAGTAAGTATGCGTGCTAGCGTAACTAGAAGCTAAAGGATTATAGCGAGAATTACTTTCCGTTCTTCGAAGCCGCTATAATCGATAGCTATAAGGCTATAGCTTCCGGAGAGTAGAAAGTTAACGAGCAAACTAGCGCTCTCGAAGACAGGTTGCCGGTAAGGTTAGAGATTAAGTTAATTAAGAGAAAGGTCGAGAATAATATATAGAAGACTGCTATCCGGAAGATAAGAGGTCGCCGTAGTAGTAAGTCTAACTCCCCTCGGAAGCCTAGAAGTGCTAGAATTTAGCCGATTATCCTTAACAACTTTAGTAACGATCTCGGCCGTATTATCGATAATAAATTGCGAGGCAGCGGTGTTATTCTAGGCACGCCTTCTCGTACGCCTAGACGAGCGCTTATTAAGACTAGATTACGTAATGTTATGCTGCCGCGCAATATCGTCTAGTGCGAACAGCTAACGGTAGAATTCTTCGACTAGGTATCTCTTTACCGCGATTTCTAGGACTACGACTATCTACGGCCTTATATCGCCTATTTCGTTAGTATAGGCTAGACGCTAGAGACTATCTGCAACTTAACAAAGGACGACTAGCCGGCGGCACTTAATAAAGTAGATAGAATGAGGTTAAGATTAAAGAAAGCTATCGTCGAGTTTATAAGGAAGAAATAGGATAAGATTATAGCGGCGGAAGTAGCCGCCGCTAAGGAGGGAGAGGATTTCTAAGAATTCTTAGCTTCGTTTAGGCTGCAATCTTTATACATCTACAATATATATAAACTTGTAATAAGCGGGAGATTCTTGCGGTAATAGCACTCATTTAGCCTATATATAATTAATTAATATACTGCGTTAGTTGTAGAACACTAAGCGCGATAGGCAAAGCTAGCGTTCGAATATATTTATTCGAATCTCTACCTACGGCGCTTGCCGCGCGCTAGTCGCTACTAGTTATATTACTCGAAGTCGTCAAAATCTACCTCTTATTCCTTATCTTCCTTATTATCTTCTTTATATAATATATATAGCTCTTCTATATTATCTAGTACTAACGGCTTATTGTTCTAAGCCTATTATATCTATTAGGACTCTTCCGGGTCGAGTGCTATTATATTCTAAGCGTTACTAGCGGTCGACTCGAATTGCGAAGCGTCGTACGGCAAATCTACCCCTTCGACATTATATCTAGTATAAGCGAAGAGTTTACGCGTACGGCGGCCTCGATATAGGTGCAGACAATATAGTAAGTAATCTTGAAAGCTAAAGAACTTCGGCAGCTAACTTCTGTGTCTTTTAATAGTCTTCTTTAGCAGATTAAAACTGCCCTCGATAGGGTTCAAATCCGGACTATACGGCGGCAAGTACTCGAGTCGATGTCTAGTATCGAGAATCGCCTGCTTAATCCTTAATCTATAGTAAATACTAGCATTATCTATTATAAAGATCATTAGCGGACCTTCTTCGAGATATAGAAGCACCTGTTTAGTAATCTAAGTATAGAAACAGTTAGCATTAATCGATCCTTAGTATACGTAGGTATATAGCAAGTAGCTATAAACCGTAAAGGCCGGTAGTATACTCTACCGTACTTCTCGCTTCGTATACTAGAGATCTACGTATATAACACCCTTTAGACTCTAGCTATACTTCCGCTAACTTGTCTTCTAATTGCTAGCAGTCTCGTCGATAAATACTAGTCGATCTACCGGCCATTTAGCGCACCTAATCGTCTATAGAGCCCTTAAGAACGGATTACGTTCCTTCGCCGCCCGCTTTACCTCCTTTCGAGTATACCCGTGCCTTTTTAACACTATACCGATTAGAGACGGCCGAAGCTCTACTACACCCTTTCCGCCCTTATTTACTAGCCGTAGCCGTACAAATTCGTCTTAAAGAGCTTGGATTATCTCTATAAAGTATACGTCCGGTCGATCGTCGAGATACCCGAGTATAAACTCCTCTTCTATAGCGAGAAGTTAGAGGTTCTTATAGCTACGCCGAGTGCTAGTATTCTTTAGATACAACGCTCTAGTTATGCGATATCTCTCTTAATAGCGATACACTAATCTAACTAATATTAGAAGCTTTGCAAAGGCACAGATCTGCTTAGTAGTAAAGCCCTTCTTAAAGAGATTGATTAGTTAGCCTTGCTAGTCGTCGTTAATGCGCGCTTTCTTTACTATAGCGGACGACAACAATACCTCGGAAGGGTCTATACTACTAGAAAACCGTCGATACGATATCTACTGTATATTAGAGGACTGTAGGCCTTGGAAGGAGAACAAATAATTCAAAAACTACCAAAATGGCGGTATAGTTCCTCTCTTAGAGGTACAGGGTTCTCCCCGCACCGGCACTAACAAGTTGGACTTAGTATATAGTAAGAAAGATCGTTTCCTATTGCTATAGAAGCAGGGTCGAAGTAGCACTACTCTAGTATACTTATAAACACAACTCTAGTAATAGATTAGATTATATATTAGATTACACTAATAGAATCGCTCAATCTTCGACTTACTTACCGGTCTATACTCCTAAACGAGATACTGCAAAAAAACGCAAGCCTATTCAAACAAATTATACCTAACCGACGATAGTTAATAAAAAAAACTAAGCGAAGGCTACAGGTTTACACTCGAGTGCAGTGATTTAGGCGTAATTATAAACCTAGTGCTAGGCGAAACCGTTAGGAGGGACGGAGCTATAAGGCATCCGAAACCCGTGATAATTGAGATGTTCCTCGTAGTTACGCAAGATAGGCATGCTATTTCGTGTTTAGAGGAATTCCTACCCCTCTATTTATTCTAGGTAACGAGGGACGAACAGAGTCTCGATACATGTACGAATGCTAGTCTAATGCGATATCGAACGGTGCGGACTATTAGAAATAAGTTCTCTTAAAAGATTGTAATGCCGACAAGCTTCGGGTATAATCACCCGTTTATTAAGTACGCTTTTTTATTAAATAGCGCCTATTTAGTAAAGCAATTGCTATAGATTTAATCAATAACAACCTGTCTGTAAAGTAGATATATAGAGCCTGTTTGGTTAATTGAATAGCGGATTTGACTAAGTTGTTAGTGTATAATAAGGAGCCGGATTTGTTAGCTATCCGGTCGCAATTTGCTACTTAGCCTGCCGACACTATTGTAAGCGACAAAACGGCTATAACAACGCGATATATAGACTAAATTGAAGCTACTAATAAGTAGATAGAGACTGTGTATTTTATATATAGTACAGGTGCTATAGTTGTGTTAATATTGTCGCTCGAAGCCGCCTCGAAGCTAGCTTGAATTTGGCTCCGAATAGCGACAACAACTAGGCCCTTATACACCCTCTACGGCTTATTAAAGAAGCCTAACTAAGGACCGAGAAGACCTATACAAACGCTAAGACTAATATCCCCTAACAAATGTAGTAACAGACTGCTGCTCGGAGTTCTATTCTATTACTTCCGTCCCCTTCTAGCACTTACTACTAGGCCCTCGCCCTCCTTCTCTTTTATACGCCCTTAGGCACTTGCTCCCTTAACGACTGCGCCTTCTTAGATACGGTCTTCTTCCGCTAACCTCTTCTACGCGGAGATTTAGTAGCAACTAGTAGATTAGTAGAAGACTAGGTCCGCTAGACTATAGTAGGCGTAGGTGTTAGTTGCGTAGGCGTAGAGGCAGCGAGGTCTAGCCCTTCTATAGTAGCTCTAGGTATTGCCTCTGCTAGTAGCGCAGAGCTAGGTTGTTAGACAGCGGCTATCTTATCGTCGTCGTTAGTAACTAAGGCAGGCGCTTTATAGTCGTTTAGAAGGCCGTAGTCGTCTATATTATTGCAATAGTTGCCGTAACCGTAGCATAGCTTAGAATAAGGAACACCTCGTTTACGGTAGCTACAATAGTTGTTATTATAAGAGCCCTTATAACGGCACTCGTAGACAGTGCTAATAGGCACCCTTACCTGCATTCGAGAAGCCTCCGCTATACTAATAACCTTAGACTCGCAGTCTTTATAGATAGCGAATAAATAGCCCTCTGTTAGCAATAGGTACCGTATATGCTACTAACCCTTTAGCTTACCCTAAGGAGTTATTAATCGATAGTAATTAGGCCTATCTTAAGCGGCTTCTATTATCTAGATAATAACTACTCGAGGGCCAAACTTGACAAGGTATTCCTTCTAGATTGCTATACTAATAAGGTTACTAACTTCGAAGGTCCTTGCCTTACTATTGCTAGTATAGGCCCTATTATAATTAGCGTTAGCGGAGCGCTAGTTTAACGAGATCAAGTCCTATAGAATGCGCTAACTATCGTTAATCTCGTAGACAACACTAGCACTAGACTTATAGACAGTGCGGCGGCGGTCTATCTCGTTATAGTAAGGCACGTCGTATCTAGGCTATAAAGGGTTAACTTCCGCTGCTGTAATAGTCGCTAGTATAGTAGTAGGCGCGTATGTGTCTAATTCAATTACTAGTCGGTTGTCTTCGTCGAATACGATATTGTAACCGTTAGTAACGGCTATAGCGACTGTAACAATACTCGTAGTGTCGTCGTCGTTGTTACAAGCCGCCGCCCCTATAGCAAAAACAGCCTTATATAGCAATAGCTCGTCACCTATTATTAGAATAGGAGACAGGCTTCTAGTGACTTCTATATAGTTACTAGCGGCTTGTAAAGCCGCCTGCAGACCTGCTAATAGAAGGTCCGGCTTCTTAGTAGGGTTACGGTTAAAGAAGGCCTCAAAGGGGGTTATTTTAATAGCGGTGTAGAAGGTCTCGTTATAGATGCGAGCGGCCTCTTAGGCAGCGATAATCTAGCCTCTCAATCTACGGTCCATTTTAATAGCCGAGATGCGCTTCTTAATAATACCGTTAGCCTATTTAACGAGTCCTTGCGACTTAGGGTAATATAGAGCGCCGTAAGCAATTAGTGTATTATAGGAAGTAATAAGCGCCTCGTATACGCCTTTAAACTCGCCGCCGTTGTTAAATTGCTATAGCCTCGGCGCTCTATAAGAGTTGATATAGTCGTAGATACAATAGGCTACATTCTCGGCCTCCTTGCTTTAAAGGGCATAGACTCGACAGAATTTAGTGCAGTAGTCCTTTAGGTAGAAGAGATACAGATAAGAGCCGTCCGGTTAGTCCGAGAAGTCTACTAAGTCGCCTTAGACACGGTCGTATATATTGCTAGAGTGTATATATTTAATTAGTACTATACGCTTTAGAGGCGCCGCTTTAAGGAGGTTGCAGATTTGACAGTATAATAAGGCCGTAGCAATATCTTCCTTTGTAATGCTATAGAAGTTGCGCCTAAGAAGGGCCTTAATAGCTCTACGACCGTAGTAGCCTGCCTCGTAGTGTTTAATCGTTATAACGTTAAACATCTCGTATTCCTGCACTACCTTGTATAAAGAACGGTCCTTCTTAATAGCATATAGCCTCTCGTCTTTAGGACTCTAGTAAAACCTGTTCCTTATATAGTACCGCAGATTATAGTCTTCCTAGCTTATCTTCCTGTTTAGTTATCGTTTAATCTAGTCCTTAGTAGAGGTACAGAATATAACTAGTTAGAGATAGCGCTCCTTTGTAATCCGCATCTTCGCCTTAGAAGCTATATCTCGGAGGTACTCGTTAAAGGTATATCTAGCGCTATTTGTAAAGGCCTAAACCTTCTACTAAGGGTCTTTAACTCGGCGTAGAGGCTATAAATATATGCTACGGATAGGAGTCGTACGGTTAAGTCGAATAGCGTACGAATCGAAGGTGTTAGGCGAGGGTTAGGGTTATAGAGGGTCGATTATAGGTCGAGAGTAGATATTCGATATAGTAGGCGGATTCGAGGCCCTTTACGCCGGAGGATGCGGAATGCTAACTAACGTACTAATATTAATAAATAGTACGAGAGATTAAGTGTCGATAATAGCGCTTCTATTTATGCGTTTGTCCGATAGTATTATATACGTTGTTATTAATACGTAGGTGTACTAAGGAAGAGAGTCGGATTCTCGTTACTACGGCGGCCCTCGCGTGCCTAAGGCGACTAGAACGTAGAATCCTTGCCTAAAGAGGCCTCCTTAACCAACTAAACGGCTAATAACGCTAACTGGCATATAACAATTAGTTAATAATAGCATTCTTTATAAAGGCACCTTGCTAACCTTAAACATTACTAATTTAACTAATTCTACGTAGCAGGTAGCGCGTTATTAGCGAAAACCGCTACTTTACGAGCTAACTATAATACGGGGACCCTAATCCTTACTACTTAGTCGTGCCTACAGATGCTATGAACCTGCCGCGTCTTAGACGCACTAGTTATACGCCGAAGACTAGCTTCGCGATCGCGTATGCGTACGTAAGTAAGGATAGAACTATTTTTATCGACCCTATTTAGCAATTGCATATCTAACGCCGAGCTACTATAGGGTACACTATAGTGTCGCAATTGCAACTTAGCGCTAGCGTATAGAGTCCTTTCCGACTAACCCGAACAAATATCGGCTTATCTCGCCTAGCTCTTAGTTTTATTAGTTAGATATTATCGGCTCGCTAGTAGAGGCGGGGCACCTAGGAGGTGTAGGAACTATGTAGGGTTTATAGCAAGGTTGTTATATTAATTAGACGCGTACAAAGAACTACCGAAAGATATCCTACGTATACTATAAGGATCTTAACGATCTCGCGCTAGGATTCTAGGCTGCGAAGGGCTAGATTGATTCGAGACAATGTTATCCTTAAACGTGTCTAGGCAGGTCGTAGCCTGTTCTAGCAGCCCTGTGCTACTTAGACATTGCAATGCTAAGGTCCCGTTCGGTCGTCCGGTTGTCGTAGTATAGATAACTAGTATTATAGTAGATTTCTACGGTCGTTGTCTCTACTGTATATCGTGTTAGAATTAGCGCTATAATACTACTATAACAGGTGTCTGTTCGGTTGCTAAGTTGTCGTATTATTAGCCCCTATAGGATGTAGTGTTACTAAGCCGTAGCGCTAAGACTTTACTAGTTTAGATATATATAGTAGAATAGACCGTAGAAGACTATAGATCTATCTAATATATTATCCGATAGCTAGTAGCAGGCTATTACTAGTAACGAGTTAATTAATAATGCCCTCTTCTAGTAGCAGGCTATTACTAGTAACGAGTTAATTAATAATGCCCTCTTCTAGTAGCAATTAGCGCAATTTAACGAGTCTACGCCCTTCGATTTAGCTAGCGACTAGAGCTAAAGTCTAGGTTATAATAACGACTCTTTCTCGCTATCTCCTACGCCTTCGAGTCCGGCTTATTCTTCGCTAAATTCTCGCCTTAGTACGCCGCAAGGTAATCCTATATTACCGGGCTCGCAGACGCTAGAACCGCGTATTAATATCGCTAGTCGAAGAAGTAGTAGATTAGCGGCTTCTCGAGCTAATAGCGCGACGTTAAGTTAGACGGAGGGCATATTATAGGCGCTGTTGTCGTTACTGCTATAGAGCAGTTCGAATAGTTAGAGGGACCTCGAGGGTAGCTTTAAGCCTAATGCTATATAGCGAGCGGTTAATAAGGTCGCTAAGGTCGCGCCTAATAACCGGAGGGCGAAGGTAAATAAGGACAAGGTAAATAGTAAGAAGCACATACTATAGAACGATTATAAGCTATAGATAGCGCTTATAACTAAGTCTAGATAGAGCAAGTGCCCTAAGACTAGATTACCGGTTGCTAAGAAGGCCTTAATAGACGAGTTCTTTACTATACTATCGAATATAAAGAAGTATAGCAAATTCCGGTATAAACCTCTCGTAAACGAGGAGACTCTAAGGTTATTATTCTCCGAGAGTGCTGCTAATAGTAAGTACGCGCTTAGTATAGATGCGCTAATAAGAGGGTCGTCGTCGCTATTACCGTCGCTATTACCGACACCTTCTACGGCGGAAAGCGAGTCTTCTAAGAATAGCTATACCGAAGGAAGTCGCGCCCTAGTATTAAGGAAGCGCGCCGCCCTTAATTATACTAGGTAAGAGAAAGAGAAGAAGCGGAAGACAGTATCGTCGCAGATATCCTCGTCTATAGATAGTATTGCTAAGTAACTCGCGGAAAGCAATAAGATACTATCGTAACAACCTCCTAACGCTTACGAGCGACTCGCGCTCGTCTTAAGAACGAAGGCCTTTACGGACCGCTAGCCGGCAATGCGATATCGTAGGGCTATAGCGAGGAAGTTAATTAATAAGGGCGAGGTATCGTTGTTTCTTAGAAGTACTAAGGATAAGCAGGTTAAGTAGATTAAAGAGATTATCGTAAAGATATTTAGTCGAGATAATAAAGAAGAGGACGTAGGAGTAACGGCGGAGTAGTAGAGCGGTTTAGAAGAGGAGACCCTATCGGAAACGCTATAGTAAACGGGCTTTAAATCCTCTACTCCTACTGCTTCGTACTCTACTTAGACTACTTCGTCCTCTCTTAGATCTATACTAAAACGCTAAGACTATTCAACTTTTAAGCGAGAATAGACGTATAGTATTTCGAGGTAACCGACGAGATAATAACGAAGGGCAACGAATAGGGCAAGCAGAGGATAGAGGCTAGATTTTAGTACTATTTACTATATACTACCGTGTCCCTGTCCTCCTATTTACCTATCTATTCGCTCTCGTATTTATTGTTACTATTTACTATTATATATCCTCGATATTTAAGGAACATATCCTCGCTTATTAAGTCTCTAAAGGCCTCTATCTCGTTAACCTCGCGGTTAATATCCATTCTATCGACACTAGGCCCTCGTCTATTAAAATAGCAGGTCTTATCGCGTTATAGAGCTATCTTCTTTTAGTATAAACTGCCCTTCTTAGTTAGGAAGTTATAGAGCGTAGTATATATATATACTAGTTTAACCTGTATAATATAGTCAAACTCCGGCGCTGTTTAGAAGATCTTAAACCGTCGTTTAAGAATACTAAAGGTCCGCTCGACAACGTTACGAAGAGACGAATACCGTAGGTTAAACAGCTCGTACTTATTCTATAGCTTATCGAGAGCCTCGTATTGCTCCTTTAGGTAGTATCTAACGCTCCGAAATAGTACGAGGGTGATATTAGTATTACTATAACTAGCGTTAGCGAGATAATATTTCCCTTCTAGAGCGCCGAATCTATGCCTCGAGACAGCATTATTTAATATAGTGCTATCGTACGCTAAGCCCTCCTATCTAGGTAGAACGAATATAAACTAACGGTTAAAGTTAACTACTGCTAATACATTCTGCGATATAGTACCCTTATAGTCGCGGAAACGATGCTATTCTTCGGTTCTAATAAAGGCCGGTATTTTAGTACTATCGAGTACGCCGACGTAGTTCTTAAAGAACGGCTAATATTTGCCTCCTCGTCGCTTTATCGCTAGCGAGTCTTCCGCTCTCGCTAGTTTAACTAGCTTCTTATATAGTAGTAAGAGCGCTTCTAGCACTTCGTAGACTATCTCCGATATAGTTAATATAGAATAGTAGAAGTCTTCGGCAATATCGCGATATAGACGCGCCTTCGTTACTATATTAAGGAAGATAAGTAGCTTCTAAATGCTACTAATATTCTTGCTATTAGACAATATAGGTACCTCCTTTCCGCCGCGCTTAACCGTGTCGCTATCCTTAAAGATTATACTATATAGCTCGAGAAACTGACTTAGAGTAAACCGATAGTATCGATATATACGCTACTCGTCGCTGTCTAGTAACTCGTATATAAACCGCTCGCCCTTATTCTCGTCCGTATATACCGACCGCACGCTATTCGATATAACCTCTACGTACTGCTAGATTAAGAGCGACACTATAATAATTACTAACAACGTATTCCTTCGAGCGACCTTCTATATACGTACGCCGGCGCCTACCGCTAGATCTACCTTCTTACTAGAGTTACTACTACTACTACTACTACGCCTTTCCTTATTGCGGTCTTGCGGCATTACGTAGGGCTAAGAAACAGGTAATATCTTGCTAACTAAGCAGAAGGATCGAGTTTGCTAGATAACTATAGTTTTAGTACACTATACTACATTTAGGTATAGAAGCGAGGGTTAAATAAGTATCTACTTTGGCTAGTTCAAGAAGTATTATTTGGATACGATAACACACTACGATAACGACGACAACCGAACAGACCGCTGTTGTGGTAGTAGACAGCGTTATCTAAATAAAGTGGACCCACGACAACAGGACGACCGAACGGGACCTAACTCTAAGTAGCGTCTGCCCAACCTCAAGCGATGATCATGTATCTGTATGTACGTGAGCGGCGGCTAAGATAGAGTAGAGTACGGAATTAACTTACCCCTTCCGCCCCGGGGTGGTCGGAGCAGACACCTATCTGTACAGATAGCGGCCAGTGTGCGATAACAACATGTGGTTGATGATGCAGCCATGAACAGGACTTCTGATTTGTCGAGACCTCACTCGCCTTGCGTTGAGTCGTGGCATGACCATTGGCCTTAGCTGATGGAATTCGGTTGCAAGGTGCAAATTTTGGAAGTTGAGAAGCACTAGGCGCATCTTGCAGGGAGTTCGACGAGGAAGGCATCGCACTCTGAAGCTGTGGTTGGCTTGTTGCATCCGCGTTCCAGTTGTAAGGCATGTTTGACTGTATCTACAGTCTCAATTCGCCGTCCTGGGGTCAAATTTATACAGCTTCGCCGTGTACAATTTCAAAGAAGCTCATAGTGGGATGCAAAGTGAGAGAATGGGCTTCATATCGCTCTTTTCGGCTACAGGGATTTACAGCTTACACCGTGCGGCTTCTCGTCCACTACGATTTCTCTTGTACGGCTTTTGTCAGACCGTACGACTTTTATCTCTCGTTTTCCAAGCCGTACGAGAATTCCAGCCGTACGAATCATCTCGTCCACTTTTTGGGCCCTACGGTTGATCTCGTCCATTTCTTCACGCCCTACGATTTGTCTCGTACATTTCTTTGGGCCGTGCGACTCATCACGTCCGATCACACTAGCCTCACGATTCATCTCGTCCAGACCTTGGAGTACGATTCATCTCGCATGTTCTCTCTACCTTGGGCCACGGCTGAAGACTCACGGCTTTGTGCTCCTACCTGCCGATACCGCACCAAGGCATTACTCAATGCGGGCTAAGCATAGATTCGCGATGCTTCCCATGTCTGTGATTCTCCCTGAGTCTCACGACAAAGCGACGTTGGAGCGCAGCGCGGCATATCTACAGACCGAGCTGGCTATTTCCCAACGTCGATACCGGCTTCTGGAAGACGACTTTATCGATCTGAAGGAGCGATACGAGAAGCGATGTCACGATCTTGAAGAACAATTGCTTCGTACATATCAACTCTGCAAGCTACAAGAATTCCAGAAAGAGAAAGCTGTCGCCTACTGCTCAGATCTGTGGGCAGCTTGGCTTCAACTGCAAGCATTGATCTCGGTAGACCCGGCCGACATCATTGGATCTCATTCCTGCCAATCGCCGGAGCTCTCTGGTTAACCCTGGGCTGGGGAAATGGCCAATTTGACGATCAATGTCTCGACGGGGTGGTACTATGTCACTTCAGCGACTGTAGAAGGAATCAAGCTGTATGATTATCGGTCCGAAAGGCTTGTAATTTCATGTCCGAAAAAGGTAAACTCCGGCCCGTAGCCCCTGCCTGATTGGGCAACCGCCCCGCATATCCTTCCAGTCACCTGATGGCAGCCCAACCTCACCTGTTCCAACTTACTCAGTTTTGCCACAGATATCAAGCATATGTCAAGAAGCCAGCTCCTTGCAAGCGAGGGGTCGGTTCGATATAGTTGTTGGCTGGTACAGTGAGTACTCCAACCTCGCTGTACGCTTACTTTTCCGGACCACGTCTCGAACCTGGTCTCGTATTGTCCCGTGACACGACACTGTTTGGTTAGCTGTTTCTCGATCTTGGTAAGTTATGACTTACCAAAAACCGCAAGCTCTCCAGGTGCGTCATGAAGCTCGCTGGTAACGTGGGGATCGACTTTGAGGTCTCCACAGTGAAAGCGAAGACGATTGCTGACGGGCAGAGATTTGTTGCTTGCTGCGTAGACAGAGATTTGAAGCAAGGTCGAATCTTGATTGCGCTTATCGTGGTCAAGACAATCCTGCAACTCATGCCTCAATGAGCTGCAGTCCCCATAAACTATCTTAGATTAGTGCTTATTTCGGACCAGGGCAAAGCAAGTACCTACAATACTCTTCCGCGTCCCACAGAAGATGTACCTTGCGCAGACAGCTCTCCCCAGGCATGAAATCAAGCGCTTCTCTAATGACCGGGATCAAAGGAGCAACGCCCATTCCTGAAGCCACCAGGATTATGGTACCGTAGTTGCGTAAATGCCTATATGGCTTGCCATATGGACCGTCAATCAGGGCAGTGACCTCGGCGCTTCGTGCACGAATTAGGTTGGCTGTGAATCCCCTCCGCGGCTGGATCAAGAGTCCTAGATACCAGATGTCTCTTCCATTCCTTGTGTGTTTGGCCCAGTAATACACCATGAAGGGATGCATCTGCATCAATGCAGTAATGGACGCCTGCGGCACGCACAGTCGCACATATTGACCTGCTCTGAAATCCCACTTCTTTCGCAACGGTACAAGGATTCGAACGGCATCTTCTCGGGCATCACTTTGTCGACGCACAACCTCGATTTGAGCTCTTTCCGTACCGAATAAGTAGCTACGGTACGCGATGCGAAGAACCTTTGCAAAGCTGCCAACAAGAGAAAGAGAGCCAGTTGCAACCAGAGCGATGCGAATGCCATTGGTTTTGACGTGCATATAGATGCACCAGAGTGTTGCAAGAGCGAGCACATGATGAGTGAATCGCACGAGCTCGTATAGCAAGCGCCACACTACTTCCAATATAACTATTAGGGCCATTATTGACCCTGCCTAAAGGTCTTTCAGCACAAATACAGCCTCAGTGATAACAAAGGAACCTACTACAATGCCAAAACTTCCACGAGTATCTATGACGACATGCGGAATCTCCAGTAATATGTGGATCATGCATTTTACAGCTACGACAATGGCAATCGTAGTATGTATCTTCGAGACTGGGAGCCAACTTATCCCAAGGGCGTATATGAGAATGGATGAGGACCCTCCAAGGAACAAGATGAGGTAGTTGCTAATCGCGAGGATCGCGGACCGAGAGCTAATATCGTTCGTGGAACTACTGCCTACCAGGATTGCAAGTGTACTTGCGGCCAGGTAGACCATGAGTGCAAGGGTCTCAGTATAGGTGATCGGGCCCAAGAGACGATGTCGTTTTACAAGGTAAGGTAGGGTGCCATAATGCCAAGCTCTAGCCAGCGCTTGGATGATCCGTGCAAGTGGTCGCAAGGAGAAGGTGGCAAGCACCACGCTGCTCGCAACGACAAAGTAGATTTCGACTGCTCTCATTTCTGTCATGGACTCTGCGATGGGACAGCCAGGGGAGCACGACGATACTTGTACTCGCTCATGACCAAACGAGTCTTTTCGCACCAGTTACAGCTTCTCACGAGACTTATCGGCTTGAAAAGTCGACAATAGGTCGAGCGAAGCACTACACAAAGTCTCCATCTTCACTTGAATCTTAATCACAATGGTCATGGACGAATACACCCTAGCAAAGTTTCGCAAGCGGTACTCTACCGTCTTCACTAAGGCTCACGAGCTGAAGTCAGCATGTGCGGATCATCTTCGTATCAGCATCGTGATGGAAAGGGTCGATGACGGTACCATATATCATTGGAACTCAGACCCAAGAATCACTCGAAAGGACGGCTCTGCAGAATCTTGGCCGCCGGCCGAAGAACTCATGTTCACTGTGAGTATATTTGCCTAAACAGTCGTACTTTACTGATCTAGTAGGATGGTGAAAGACTCAAGAACATGAGTCCTGAGGTACTTGGCCGGGAACGAGCTCGGCGACTTGATCGTCGCTTGTCCCGACGTGCTGGAACGTCAGCACAGATCGACGACGATGATGCCTTTGCTGCCCATTCATCTGACTTTCTCGAGCTAAGCCTCGGATTCGAAGAAGAAGAGCATGATGGCGGCAATAATGCTGCTTCGGAGCCTCGTACGCCAGAGGATCTGGGGGAGGACGCATTCGACGTGTTCCAAGACAACTTCGAACAGCTGTTTGGACTGGCCCCAGATGCTTACAACTCAGATCTGTTGCAAACATTGGTAGAATCCTACCCAGTGGCCTCTGGGACTGAAACTACAGCAGGTGAAGTTCCTGATCCGCAGAAGCTGAATGCATCTCAGACGAATGGTGCTTCGAACAGAGCATCGTCCATTGCCAGGACAAGGATGGCGAATCTAGACTTGTATCGGGGCCAGTCAAGCAAGCGACCTGCTGCATCGCCGGTCGATCAACGAGAGCTATCGGAGAGTCGTGGTCGTCAAATGGAGCCCGGAGAGTCTCAAGGAATCAAGAACAAACGACTTCGTAGTACGAGGTCGAATCAAATTACAATTCCATCCGCGATAGCATTGCCAGAGTCTCCTATGTGATCGATCAAGCTAGCTATAGTGTATCTAATCTCATGTATTATTCATATCCTTAGAGGCATTCACAGAACCGCGAAGTATCACATGAGAAGCTGTCTTGTCAGCTTAGCCAGACGGCCATGAGTCTTGAATGAATACGGACCAGGCATTCTGACCTCCATCGCAGCGATAGAACCATCTGCAGGTATCGCAAGCTTGATGATTGCATTGCAAGTGGCTAACAGATGGGCTGGGTGGGGGGCGCATTCTCGTCACCGTCTCAACCAAAACTGTGTAACTGGTGGCAGTCGTGGTAGTTGTCAGTGCAGTGGGTCGGTTAAGGACCAGTTGCTCGACTGCTGCGGACACCGAAGCCCAAACCAGGATGAAGTGGTGTTGCATGACGACGATCGAATTCTGGTGTGAATGTGAGGGAGAGAGAATGGGCCATGTACGACCTCACCAGTGGCTTTTAACGTGCTGAACAGAATCCTGGTTTCAGCAACAAAAGCCCACTTTGGAGTTCACACATAGGTATATAAATTGGCTGCACATATAGCTACACCTCTTGCTTTTTAGCATAGTTGTTGATTATTGATTACTGATAATCACTAGTCACTGTAATCACATGTGACTACGATTATGATTACTGAGTAAGTGACTAGTGATTATAATCAGCAATCAGTCGGCTGTTCTTAGGCAATACTAGGGTGTATGTTACACCTATAGTAGGTATCAAATTTGTACTAGTTTCTACCTGTTTCTATAGACAATAACATACTACAATAGGCGACTTTTATCGAGAGGTAGGTGTATAGAATATAGGCATAGGAAGTCGCTAATTTTAATAGGTTGCTAAGTTACTAGTGTCTTCTTAAGAAGAAGAGTTGTTGTTGTCGCTAATATAGACTTCCGACCTGTTAACTACGGCCTTCTTAGTAACACAGAGCTATTACCTATAGTTATTGCTAAAGGATACGCTAGTTACCTATCCGACTCTTAGCTAAACCGACTAATTTGTTACCCCTGCTTAGCTCCACTTCTAACAAGCCGGTATACTATCCTTCATCGATGAAGTAGCGTAGAAGGACTTCGAGTAGTGTATTAGAGGGGCTAAAAAGGAGGGCTTATAGTTGCCGTATCGGAGGGTTACGAGGAAGACAACAAAGAGCCTTCGCTATACTAATAAGATTATTGAAAGGGCTGCTAGCTATTAAGAGCGTATAGCTGATAGCCTTTAGAAGGTATAAGAAGGCATAGACCGCAAAGGTAAGCCTATATTGCCGCTAGGTTCTCGTCGTTATCTCAAATTTGGAAGGAGGTGTATATACTCGGAGGAGTGCTTTCTCGGGCTAAAATCGTAGTGTCCGCTGCGATAGGTATACTTTAAGGCTCGTATCGACAAGGTACTACACCGTCTAATTAATAGCGAGGGTACTAAGGTTGCTAGGTGCGGCAGTAAGGTTGTTGTTATTGTTTAAGTGTAGAATTAGTCGTAGAATAGTATTCGAGCTTGCTATCGCGCCTATAAAGATTGCGTTATATTAGCCTTAGGGTCTAGCTAAGCCTAATCGGAAAGCGTCGCTTAGCTCGGACGGCAAGGTCCGCACGGCTTAGCCGCACGCTAGCAAACTCAAAGTTTGATATTCATTGTTTAATTTAAGACAATAACATCTTCGATATACGAGACAACCTCCGCAAGAAGCATAAACCAACTTAGAAAGTGCTAGAAAATTATATAAATACCTAATTATCGAAACGGGAAAGCGACCTACTAGACCGGATACTATTCTATAAAGATTCGAGCGATCTAAGCGATATTCTAAGCTCCGAAGCTAATGAACCTCCGTCTCTAACACTAGACGAGGATACCTTGTTCCTCTAAGCTTCTAATTCTATACGGCTATCTACCTCGCAGTCCTCGAATATACCGAATATAGTATAGTCGATACCTACGCCTACGGTCGCCGAGTTAAGGAAACGTAGAAGAGGCAGAAACTAGCTAGATCCGGCGTTATAGGCGCATGCGAGAGCACTAAAAGATAGAGAGCCTTTAAAGGTCGATAGAGGCAGGCATAAGGCATTCTACTATATACACTACGACGACAACGACCCTAATCGGTACGCGTCTAATTCTAGTAACGCGCCTTAGCACCTAGCTAAGAAGCACTTTATATTTATCGGCATTGAGAAGCGGAAGCTCGAAGGCACTTATTAAAAGCAGACGAAGATTGACCTCTTAGCACTATAGAAGAAGCAAGGCTCTATTAAGTCGGATAAGACTACAAATATACTTAAAGGTGCCGCGGATAAGGACAAATTCAGATACGCCCTCGCTCGCTTTGCAATAGCTAATAGTATCGCCTATACTACGCTAGTTACGAAGGAATTTAAGGACCTTATACTAACAGTCAATCTATACGTAGAAGGAGTCCTTCTTAAGAGCTATACTTTACTGTTTCCTCGTGTTCTATATAACTTCGAGAGCTAGCGAGCAGTAGTCAAACAAGCACTATTAGTAGCGCTTAGTTGCCTTCACTTCTATACTAATACGTAGAAGTCTTAGTATAGCTATAAGTTCTTCTAAGCCATTAATTGCTAGTATATTAATACGTAGGGCCGGCTAGTCTAAATACTACTAGATTTGCTACAACTTCTACCTAGCTCTTATACTAGTAACTTCCTTACTAAGACTGTCCTACCTTGCTTCTCAACCTTCGAGATAGCTAGCAAACTTAGCTAGATAACGACTAATAGCGGCTCTAACAACAATACACTTAGTATAGCTATTAAGCGCTTTATAGACTTATAAGGCTACTCGTACTAGAAGAACCGTCGGCTCCGCTATATTAGTTACATCCTTAACCGTGTAACTATAGCCTTTATGTTTGCTAAGGACGTAGAGGCCGCTAAGAGTAAGGAATTTAATCAAATAGTGCTTAGCAACGATAGCGACAATATCTCTATATCGAGGTAGCTAGATATAGACGTAGAGTGCTTCGTTAAATAAGGACTATTACAACGGCTATTCGCACTCGCTAAGCTTCTACGGAAGAACGACAATAACAACATCTTCTAAGAGGTCTGTAAGGCCTAGCTACAACTGCTATATATAGTGCTAAAGATCCCCGGTGAAACGCGCTAGAATGGCTAGCTTCTAATAATAGAAGAGGCTATTCAAACTAGGCCAATCTTGAACACCTTCTTCGATAGAATACCGCACCTACGTAAGTTTAGCCTAGCCGACGACGACTGGAAGGTTCTTACTCATATAAGGAGGTTTCTTAATCTATTCAAAGAGGTTACTCTTCGGCTTTAAGGCTACGCTATTACATTCGATATGTATTAAGAGTCTATAGAATACCTAAGAAGCTACTTTATACGCTTAGCTAGCGAGAATACTTACCGGACGGTCCTTATTAGGTCTATCAATATAGTAAGGACGCTATTCGACAAGTACTACGTCCTTAACTAAAAGAGCCCTCTCTACGTTACTATAGTACTACTATATCTAAGCCGACGACTTGCCTAGCTTAGAGGCCGCTCCGCGGTGGACATAGACACTACCTTGTTATAGTCTATAGCGCTTTAGAAGGACTACAAGACACGCTTCGGAAACAGCCGTTAACTACTAGTTACGCTATAGCGCTCCTTTAAAGGACTATCGGACCTCGAGCGCTAGCAAATTAAGTCTCAAACTAACCTAGTTGCTACTAATAAGGACCCCTTCGAAGCCTTTATCTATACTAGTCTAATAGCACTGCTACTAGTTGGCCTCGAGAAGCTAGTTATAATAAGTCCTATCGACTAGTAGGTTTAATAGCGGAAGACCTACGATCTAGCGTTATAGCAATTGGCTATTGATACATTGTTAGCCTTTACTATGTCCGCTAAGTCCGAGAGGACCTTTAGTATAAGCCGCCGCACCGCTAGATAGGACCGTACACGTATAAGTAGTAACTATATTCGTATAAACAAGTGCTCGAAGAACTAGATAAGAATAGGGGTTGCTAAGGTGCTATTAGAATTGGCCGTGCTAGAAGAGGTAGAAGAAGAAGGAATATTGCTAGTCTTATACTCGGTCTTAGGCGCTACTAACAGCGACAGCGGCCTATAAATCTACCTCCTTCTTAACCCTAAGCCTTACTACGGCCGCTGATTATATGATTATGTAACTATAACTACTGATTATTCACTTATTATTGACTATGATTATGATTATGGCCGCTGACTACTAAGTACTCAGTAATCAACTTCTATGCTTTTTAGACATCTCCTTATTGGACAAATCAGAAATGAAGACTTTCCAACTGCGATACGGTCTAAGCCAAAAGAGAGCCGTAGATGCTGGCCAGGCACGGCTCTTCTAGAACAAGCGACGCAAACGTAGAATTACATTGATTAACAAAGCCCACGAGTTGGCCACAAAGTGTGAGGCTCAAGTCTACGTTCTCATTCGCTACGGTGGTAGATACTACACGTATAGCTCTCTTGATAAGCCTTCATGGCCTCCATCACCACACGATATTGTGAGTTATACCAGGGCTTATATCGGTAGCGACTAATCTCAGCAGAGCTCCAGCTATCCACTTCCTGTTCAGCTTACTGCTTGCGATCTGTCAAACTCTGATAATGCGGGAGTGGAGACTGTAGGCAGCAGCCTCCAGACTGCGAAGTTGCTGCCGCCCGTGCCATTACCACGGTCGTTCTCAGACCCCGAAATCACTCTGTCAGAGCCAAGCGAGCATTCTTGGACCGACACTGATCCACTGGGCCATGAGCTACTTTACGGCCAAGGAGAGATGGAGGTGCCATGTGTATTTGCGCCTTAGGCATATCAGGGTTCTCATTAACGTAGTTCAGCTACTAGCCTCGCAGGCTTGATCATCTGAATAGCTTCTGTCGTTGGCAATGACTCGTCACTCTCCAAGGCTGCTATCGCCATGTCTACACTTTCACCATCAATGACTTTCCAAGTGCTCGCCTGGAGGTTGCCTGCTTCTATCAACGAGTTTGAGATTTCCCTCCGTGCCGAACTATAGTGGATCTGATGGCTCATAATCGATTTGAAGCTCTGTATCCTACGATTGTGGTAGGAACTCGAGTCAACGATGATGTCCCAGGTGACAGACCGCAAGTCGCCATTGCAACTAATCCATGTGAGATCCGGCTTCATATGGCAGACCATTTCATGACGAGATATCTGTTGATCGGCCTTCAGGATTGCAGTTACAATAAACCGCATGTAGGCAGCGGGTCGTACATTGCCGATGGTCACACAATCGGTACGAATTGAGCACATGCCACAAGTGCAATTTGGCCGCCCACCTCCTGAGTTGAGTCTCGCATCCTTTGGTGGACGATCTAGCGACTGTGACGAAGCTGTCATGATGGAGACAAGCGGGACTGTGAGATTAAGACGATCTTCGCTCCTGCGTTTGCTCAGCTTAGCCCAAACTCTTAATGAAGCTCATCCACGATGAATATGTCCGGACCAATATTTCCTTCAAGCTGTCAGCATATGTGTTACCAAATACACGCAAGGAGCACGCACGGGGAAGAGAAGGATCTCGGAAGACAACAACGTGGATATTTAGAGGCGTCTGTGGGCTGGGTATGTCCACTGCAACAAGAAATCGAAATCCAGGAATGTAGAACCAGAAAATCATGGCATTGATGACCGCTAAGATCTGTGAGAGAGGATGAGGACAATATATATTTAACTACCCTGTAAACCTTCAGTCACGCACATTCATTGACCCCACGTTCGCCCTTCCCTTATTGTCGCATTTCAGCCCAAATCATCGTCTTGGGGTTGGCTCTACTGCAGACACTCTAGCTGTGTTCGCTTGATGCAACTCACGGTGCTCGCCTGAGCTTGTTTCATTCCATCTCTCAGGGTAAGGACTATTCTGAAGCCCAATTTCTTTGACAGTCCTCTGGTGACTGATGTCTGTAGCGGCAAAGACAATGTTACACGGCCTGTCTGGAAGATTGAGCTTTCTGTTGTCTTCGCTCGCCATAGTGAGTGTGCTGGAAGAAAGTAGTCGCATAGCGACATGGACTCAGTGCTCTTATAACGTTGATTCTGGATTACGTTCTCACGAGGAACCGTCGAATTGTGGGCAGTTTGGTGGATATTTGCCTGAAACTAGACAACATCCACACAAATCGAATATATGAGCTTCCACGCCTCCAAATGGATGCGGCCAGTCTCTTCTGCTTCCTTGGTCATATGATATGAAGTTTACTAGTATCAACGTACTTGCCACTGCTGGCTCAGTTGCATCAATAGAAGTGTCAGCATTTGACCCATCACGAAGTTTCGAAGTGAATCGTTCACTAGCCACCAAAGATTCTCAGAAGCCTGGAGCTTCTGTCTCAAGTGAACATCGTGTTGTTCTCGACAGCGACTGCGCGTTTCATCCTCATCGTCTTGAAGCTGCGTTAGGAGACGCAATACATTTCAAGCCCTCTGGAAACCAAAGCATCACTCAGGCTTCATGGGAGGAGCCATGCCGTCCTTGTGGAGCGTTTGAATCGGGATACCTCTCGGAAGGCTCCAGCCTGCGATTTATAGAGCTTCTCGTGACCACTACCGCACCAGAGTGGTTCTTCTGTAGTTTGCCGGGAGAAGAATCTCAGTGTGGACCAAATTCAACCTTTGTGGTCAATCCGCTGGACTCCCCTTCCGATGATGCAAGCAAAGAAGACAGTACGACCTCGACAATACATATCACATCGACCATCACATCAACCATAACCGTCAATGCCTCAACGTCGCCCGCGGGACTTTTTGACACCGCTGGCTATGACGCGGCTTCTGAAACAGATACATGGACAGGACTCGGGACTTCATCCCCGATGGAACTCATACCTAGCGCTTCCACAAACTATAGAATTGATGGGCGACAGTCGCCAAATCCTTCTTGCGGGTTGCACTTTTCTTCTCTGCCAACGACGGGCGTCTCAGCTCGTCCATCGAACATGTTCTCTGCTGCGACGGACTGTCCAGCCTTTCCGACCAACACCAGTTGGAGCTGGCCCCGAAGCTCTGCATCTCCTCAGCGAACCTCATCTCTCACAGGAACAGCGGCTAGGAGACCCACCACCTGTCTCACGACACCTAGTCTTTCGCTCCTACTATTCTACGCTATCTGTGGTCGTGCAGATATCTTGATGATGTGATTTTGACCTCTCTAAATCTTGGCAATGCTCCGTCTCGGTATCTACATTGAAAGAGCTGAGGTCGTCGTCTGGGCGTATGTAGCGGTAAGATCTGATAGGTAGAAATTGCCACATCGACATTGTTGGTGCCGGCTCGAACGCCCAATTGAGCTCGTCCCAAGTACCTAGCTTCGCAACGATGAAACGATAATCCGAACAAATGATCTCTGTTCCTCGTCGCCAGACCTGAACGGCCGAATTTGAGCTTTTGGATAGGTCCTGCAGCAATTTGGTGTGGGGCGACGCTTCGACTAGCATGCCGTGAACGTATCTCGCAGCCTTGTTCGATAGACAACAGGAGACGCATGCCGTGAGATAGAGATGAGATGTCGTCCAGATGCTGATGGGGCACGGTTGAGTAAACTTGGGATGCTCGAGAATCGCCAGCGTATTGTGACAATAGATACAATGGCAGAATGAGAAATTCTTCACATGTACGAGAGCCATGGCGGAAGGTTCGAGTGACGACAGGAGTTTGCAAGAATCGGTCGGACTGGAATGATTGCGGATACTGAAATTCGAGCCGCGTTATGATGCCAAAACGGTGAATTTAGGCTAGAACGGGATGCAAGGTAGAAGCTGGTCCATAGCATGGATTCCTTGCCTGAACATGCTTTCTGGAGGTGCCGCACATGTGCAACGTCCGACTGTATCCCCGCAGATGCGGGCGGGCGGATATGCAATGCATGTGCCTTCATGATTTCGTCTTGGCGTGGATGTGAAGTGACATTCAGCGACCTGCACGGAGCATTCTGAATCCAAAGTGGCATATTGAGGCCCGAAAGGTGTGCAATGGGGGTACAGCAAAGATGAAGATTGTTAGTATCCACGCCGCAGTATATCTCAAGTGCTCCGCCGAAGTAACAGAGAAGTCAAGCTATCTCTCCCTCTGAATCACGACCTGTTGCAAAGAATGACTTCCATCTCAAGCCTTCTGAACGAGCCAATACCGAAAGCTCCTCAGTCTTCGCCTGTGATCGCGACCACAGACAAGAAGCCCGCAAAAAGTCTGGACACAAATGCCTTCTCGGACACAAGTCTACCCGACAGGGTCGTATGGTTACAATTGGAGTTGGCATTCCTGAAACAGCAGATGGAAAGTCTGGAGCGCAATATTGCCTTGCTTCTGTCACCTGGCGACACCAAGGAACGAAGCTGGCAGTCAAAGCATGACGAAACCGGCAATGGTCACAAGTGGACTTCAATCAATAGCGAACTCGAGGACTACGAGCTGGATGATTTCATGGAAGAATTTGTGAACGACGGTTATGATGGGTGCTTGTAGCTCAATACATGCTTAGCCAATCTCGATATCGATACATGTTGTGTACAGTTCAGCTTTTCCCAATTCATCTGTCGATGGCTGGATCGATGGCCAGTCCCATACCCAGTACAATGTAAAGAGACTGCCATTGCGCAGCCCAGTGGGGATCGGCGCCATTAAGGTGCAGATCACATGTCCACCTGTATCTGGTGTGCTCTCAGGGGGCAACTTGTGTTGTCTTAGCATTGATAGCGGCGAGCCGTTATTCTCAAAGCATATCCCGTCATCGAAGCTAGCTCTCGCAAGGAGCCTACCTTGGCTATTTCCACCTGTTCCGTTAGCATTCCACACAAGGTGGACGTTGATGATCCTCTCGTCAGCCACTGGTTCAGAAGTACCATACACGGACACAGTCCCTGCCGATAACTTCTCCGGTCGACGAGAGGACAGACTAATGTGGCCGCCCTCACGATATCGCAGGACCAAGGTACTGCCCGCATCAGCTCTCAATCTTGGGAATGTCACATTTCCAATCGATTGTGAAGCTTTGCAGATCCTATCATCCTCGTTCAAAGATGCACGACCGTCTGCGGGAAGTAGATGTGTCATCTCGAGATCAAACGTCGTCAATGAACAATTCACTGGAAACAAGAAGTAAGCATTGAGCACCAGAATTGGCAGTCGAAGCATCTACCATAGCCCCGTGAATATCCAAGGTCTCCGATAGGATCATTGTTATCGAGCTGCTGCAGATTTTCAACGAATGAGTGTGAGGAGACTTCCCCAGCAAAACCAGCAATCCAAAGGTTTACAGCTTGAAAGATCAACATAGCTCGATGATCTTGCGAACCATGGTAGCGCTTGTTGACAAGTTCTGGCCGTATATATAGCGACAAGCAGGAGACAAGTATAAGGAGATTCAACACAGTGGTGAGAATAGGCGCGTATCAGGAGGGTTGGGCCAAAAATGACCTTGCTTGGCCTATACTGGCGAGCACTGCTGGGTGCCCTCGGAAAGCCCTCACCATTGTGTATCATATCTACCACTTTGGAACCCCTTTGGGAGAGCTTCTGATACAGTACCAATGTGTCAAATTATGACCGGAAAGGATTATCCGAAACGTTAGGTCATCCTTCCCAGCCGGTAGCCTCGTCATTACATGCTGCCAAACTGATACCCTGTCGTTCTCAATCTGGCCGCCATGATCCATGCCAGAGCGGAATGTTGATTGTAGCATTGCGATATCGCCAGCGAGATCCGTGTAAGCCTGAATTCCTTGGGTTGCAAATGTTTGCTCTTATGGTAGATTCTCCTCCTGTAGTGGATGAAGCTCGCGGTACTCCTCCCAGTGATCATAGGCGCTCGACACCTCCACGGGATTGCATATCATCGCTTCTTCTGGGAGAGGAACAAAGGAATGAAAAGAGCCTGAATCTGCTAGTGGATGTCAGCGCCGAAGTAAAGCTGCAATTAGGAAAGCTTACATATCGACTCGCCGCCGCTAGGAGAGGGCACATCTTCTCGCAGACGGCCTAGGGCGTTTCTTAGGTCGAGTATCTCCGACTCCAGATACTTGTTCCGCATAACCAGGTCAGCAACGTTTACAGCTCCTTTGAAGGAAGCAGCAGCGAAATCATTGGCGGACACCACTTCATTCATCATATCACCTAGTTGTCGCGCGGCGGCTTCTGCAGCATGGAGCTCCGAGCTTCGACGCTCCAACTCTTCGTTCTGATGTTTGATCATCTCACAATTGAGATTGTGGGTCTCCTTTGCTTCTAAGGCGTGGGTCTCTAGGTCCGATTGAAGGCGACGGAGGTGTTGTAGCTCACTCTCAAGTGTGATCTGTTGCTTGTGAATACTGGAATTGGATGTCTCGAGTTCTTTCTGTCGTGACTGTAGTGCGGCAACATGAGCTTGCGCCGAGTAATAACTGAGTCTCATGGCCCCCAGTGCCGAGTATAGGTCTTGAAGCTCATTCTCGTGTTGGGTTTTCAACGCCTCATTCTGCTTGAGGAGTGACTGTTCGCGGAGAAAGAAATCCTTGACGAACTCCCAGCCAGAACGCTGTACACAGACTGAACACATTTGCGATTTCGAGTCCTCCTGCATCGATCAGTATTGTTCGTTTCGCGTGGAGACGTTCACATTACCATGGTTATTCTGAAAATGCTCAGATGTTACGCCGCTCTGTGTCCAACAATGGAAATAGATGCTTTATTCAGTTCGTGTGTGTCGCTCGCTTGATACTGAAGGTCCGGGTACCTGCATGTCTACACGCTTATAAGCGCTTGCTCGGGGCCTCCTCAGGCTACCCTTGGCGTTTGACCAAGCTGAAGCGCTAAATGGTTTCAGAACAACATTGTTTGGATATTTAAGTGGTCGTCTGGAACGACCGCTTCGTTGCGACATTCTCAGTCCTCGAACAGAAAAAATGTCACCTCCACACCCAAACACACAATCCTCCACTGCTTTCCGCGCACCCAGGCCAGAAGGAACATCTTTCGTGCCAAACGGCACCGAGATGCATCCTCAGTATGATCAGTTCTTGGACGGGTTTTCGCTGCAGTTCGGCCCTGTTCCAAACAATTGGACTTCGTCTAGCCAGATGGCGCCAGTCGCTCAGATGCTCCCAATTCCAGATGCTTCTGCTCCAGGATCGAGCCCATCCAAGAAGCGACGGGCTTGGCCGAATCCGCCGAGGTTCGACGACATCCATGAATGCAAGGTCACGTTACCAAGTCTGCAGCAATTACACTACTCGATGCAACTTCAAGTGTTAATGTATGTTGAGAGCGAATGATGTAGTCAAACACGAGCTGACAACTCAAAAGGAGCCAACAGATCATGGAGCGACTGGCACAAGTGGAGAAGTATGTCGAACTGTCACCGACAAGGATATTACTGACATGGAATGAAGGTCGAACAACAAAGTGTTGGACTTTTGCCACAACATGATGGAATGGTCACAAGCGCTTCATAACACCAACGGAGACGAAGCCGAGTCGCCGCCAGCACCAAGAGAGGCCGGAGAGACTATGTCTCAGACTTGATCAGCTATCGGTCGTGGAAGGGCCATGAATACGCCATAATTTCCTGGGCGTCATCTTCCGATGAGAACGCGGCCAAGAGGCGCCGAACATCTGCTTTTGCTGCCGGATTGACTCTGTACAATCCCTTTAATCCTACTAGATACAGCGAGCATCGGTCGAATCGGCCTGTATTCTGTACATCCTCCTCTAGACAAAGTTCGTGTGATACTAATCGACATGTCTCAAGGCATAGCACGAAGTAGCCTTGCGCTTGAAAACTCCGCACTACAGCAGCAGTATTGCCACTCGAGCTGGTCTGTAGCGTTTGGCTTTGAATGTTGTAATACCAACTAGTGGATGCGTCTCGGTCGAAGTTTTGCAGGTCCATTGAGCTCTGTACTGTGTGACCCTCTGAACGAGAGGAGCTGTCTCGCTGTCGCTCGTAAAGGCTCACGATGCCCGCAGGAGAGTAGATGGATGGGGTGGCGAAAGTCCGAACCAAAGAGTGTATGTCAGGCGTTGGAACGATAGAGCTCCATGAAGCAACCCTGGCAGGAGTAGGCTGAGAGTACACGGAGCTCGCGACACGATGTGTCCCCAACGCGGTCTCGCGTGTAGGGAAAGTGGACTCTCGAGGCTCCTCAGAAGGTCCTAAGTCAGCCATCCTGCCGAAGAAGCACCTAAATATGTCTTGCTTCGCGCCGAAGGAGCTGAAGTATCTCGCTTCGTCTATTTGAGGATCGTGTAGCAGGTGAGGCAGAAACATGAACCTTCGGTCACGTAAGTATGAGCCTTCGTATGGTCGTCCACATCGATGGAGAACAGGCTCCTCGACCTCCTCTGAAACAATGACAGCAGCTCTTGGTGGCTCGTGTTTTGCTGGGATGCTGTGGAGAAATTGACAGATGTCGCTAACATGCTGGTCCAAGCTGGCGCCGTCATACTGGAAGGAATCTCGAGGTCGTGCAGTCTCAATGAAAGCTTTGACGGCACAATGCATCGGATCTTGTTCCTTAAGTCTTGTTATTTCCGTGGACCTGAATCCTAGCTCGAATGCCAAGGTGGCCAGTCTTGGCAATAGTTCCTGTTTCAATTCATACGCGGGTTTCGCCTTTCCACAGTCTTTCCGTGGGTTTACACTCTGCATATTCGGGAAATGGCGTATGCAGAATAACCAGAGCTGTGCATACATCAGTGGGAAGTAGTCTGCCAGCTCGACCACCTTTGCTTCAAAGCGGTCCTCCTGTACCTGAATACGCGCTGGACCAATATGCTCTTGTGTGTATCGGTGGCGAAAATAACGCGCTATGGAGATCTTGGTCTTTGAAGGGAGCAAGGATTTCATAATCGTGCAACACGGTTCCATGTATTTAGTGTCCTCGATAAACGTGAACAATGATGGGATGCGGCCTCGGAGTAAGCAGACGCGGGATAAGATGACCTCTCGGGTTCGTGAGGATCTGATATTGGGGAAGAGCTCGCCAGCTTCCGAAGCAGCAGAAATTCTTGCTCGGTCATGACGGGAATGTTTTGGTGCAAGCAACTGCAAGTGATGAACAGTTTGACTATCCAACAATAGGGCGAATTCGCGGGTCGGCAGGATCGTGGACCAGGTACTGTATATGTGGCTTAGATAACGCAGCAACTCCTGCCGAACATGTTAGCGAGCTCGACAATTACTGGTGCCCAGGCCTGTGTAGCAGACCTCTTCACAGTTCATGCTTAAAATACGGTGGAATGTACCCAGCTGCAGAGCTGCCCAGAATCCCGTGAAAGGAAGTAAGCGATCAAGAGCATCTATCATAGCAGGGTACTTTGTGGAAAGAGTCTTGACATTCTTTAATTTGCTAGGAGAAAGCCTGGCCTGCCATCTCTGAGCCTGAGAAAGATTCCCGTCCAGTTCGAATTGCCGCAAGTGCCGGAATATGTCGCCGTCCGTGAATCCTGCGATCTGATTATTGTCGCTCCTCAAATGCAGTTGAGCATCGGACGACAGAGTATCGAGGTAGATATCTACCACCCACCAGCATTCTAGGACGAACACATCTCAGCCAAGCGCATACGAAAGTCATTGCAAGATGAAGTCGACCAAGACCTCACGCCTCAGAAGGTATGCTCGACTAGCAGTGGATTCGAGAGCACTGGCGCTTCTCCCTCCCGGCCCATGCTAACACAAGCTCTGTAGAAAGCGATCACGGACTTGATCATGGAGCGGTTTGACAAAGCCCAGCACAAGCAATTCCCCGAAGACAACACCAACGGCGTTCAAGAACCCGCACCGACCGCAAATGGCACGGTGAAGGCAGGCACAACCAACGGCAACACTGGAACTTCCGCATCCCCTCCAGCCTCCACCAAGCGTAAAGCCGAGAGCGAAGAGCTCAGCTCGCTCGACGACGAATCACCCGCGCCGAAAAAGGTCAAAAAGAGCAAGCCCACAGAAACAGATGCACAAATAGCTGCACGTCTCCAAGCCGAGCTCAACGCAGGCACAAGATCAACACGAGGCGGAGGCGCCAAGCGCAAACAATCGATCAAAAAGGAGAAGAAGCCCAAGAAAAAGAGCTCTGCCAAAGTCAACAGCGACGACGACAGCGACGTCGAGAGTGGCGATCCGAAACCTGAACGGGAAAAGAAAGGCGGTTTCCATGTACGTTCCCTCGCCCACCCCAAGCAATTCCCGTTTCTTTCCCTGATCCTCTCAATTGCAGAAACCCATGAACCTCTCCGAACCCCTCTCAGCCCTGCTAGGGGAGACCCAACTATCGCGGCCCCAGACTGTCAAAAAGATCTGGGGATACGTCAAAGAACGAGACCTTCAAAATCCCAAAGACAAGCGGCAAATCATGTGCGACAATGATATTGCTATCCAATATGCTATACTATGCGTATAACACAAGACAAGGGTCGTCGTTGGGATGATGGATTGACCGCCTCGATGGTCTCTCCCTCTGTGTTCCGAGTTGTGTAGTATACGCACCCCAGAGCACTGCACCCGGCCAACACTGCCCTAACAACCGTGCCCACAGCCAGTAGTCACACCATACCACTTTTTGCCGTCACTATGAGCCGACATTCCTTCGCCAAGTAAGTCGCAAAGGCAGTGCATGCAATTGTCGACAATACCGTAGCCTCTTGTAGCCTTGCACCAACCATCCTCGTAGTTCGAGTGGTCGATGAAATTGCACGCCTGTTCGGTGGTTTCGGGCGCTGTAATCCACGCGCCATTTACCCACTCAATGCACTGGCTTTTTGGAAACGAAGTTCTTGCCAGTACTGCAGTGCTAGCACCCAGCAGGCAGAATAAGAGACGCTGCATGGTCGCGAGTTGGTGTGGTTGAACAAGAGCGGGACAGGTTGTAATGCAATCGAGCTGCACTTCCAGAAGCGGAATCGAAGGCGTGTCCGGAGCCTAGGAGAAGTTTAGGTACACAGTAAACAGGGACGGTGAGATACCAAACTGCTTACGAATACTGACTAATTTGAGAATCTCACAAAGGTCGAACCAGGTCTAACCAGGCTGTAAGATAGCGTTGAAATCGAGGTGCTACTGCTTCAGGACCTGCGTCGGCGAGGTATTTGTACCTGAAGTACCTAATCGATGCGAACGACACGTATTAAATACAAAACTCTCTTTCGAGCACGGCGACCGCTAGCCAACGAGCTCGGAGATTGATCACCTACTAATCTAGTTGGTTTCGCGTATTCGCCGATGTTGTTAATTCGCCGGCAAGTACGATATCCAACAACTAACTACATCTGCCGCTTTGCCAGCAAAGCGACCGCTACAGCTAAATGCCGGATTACTATATCGAGCGGACGGGGCTGCTAGATTAATCTATGGCTCCCATACCTATAGCGCGGCATACTAAAAAAATATTAAGGTTTGGACGGAGGTTTCCGCATACAGACAACACACACAACAAGGCACAACATAGCTTCCAGAGCTATTTTGAATCAAAATTCGTACGGTAGTTGCAAGAACAATGCATATACAACACAGCTTCCAGAGCTATTTTGAATCAAAAGTCGTACGGTAGTTGTAAGAACAAGGTACAACATAGCTTCTAGAGCTATTTTGGATTCAAAGGTCGTACGGCAGTTTCAAGAACAAGGTACAACACCAAGACCATTAGGAAGCATGAAAATTCACATACCGTGCACAAAAAATACGAGTTATAAAGTTCATAGTTACATGCAGGCGACTAGCGGTCAACAACGCCGTATAGGCCGTATAGCCCGCAACCTAGGATATCGAGATCTAGACTCTCTTGGACGGTAAGGCCCTATGCATTCGTTTGATCTCTGCGCACTACTATGGAGTCACATTATGCACATGGCTGAAGTATAAAGCACGCCGCCACGCGCGTAGACTACTGTGAATAAACAGGTCGCAGCCTTCAATCATTCGTCAAGCATACCTTTCTGGATTAGACTCAGCCTCCGAAGCACCTATCTCTATATCTCCAATCCTACTAGAAAAATGAAGCTTGCCATCTTCCTGCTAAGCACTTTGTGCTATCTGCAATGCGACGCGGCTACTGCTGCCAATGACTTGTGCAGTGGACCTAGCGGGCCTGAGCTCCTCAACTATCCCCGACGTCAGCAACTACATACTCCACCGCCTACACTAAATGATGGTGCAGACCCTCTGCGAGCGATCCCACCGATTGCACTCTTCGGTAATGCTAATGTCCAGGCTCGGCTTTATCGCGTCCGCAACGACTTGATAGGAGCTGGACCTCTGTTCTCTACCCGTCTTCTTATTACCAACAATTCGGGAACGGCCGTCAACTTTCGAGTAGTTCGTGTTGTCAATGGAAACGCTCAATGTCTTGGCTCGGCACGCTGGTCGGTTGGCAGTCAACAATGGACCATCGATAACAACGGTGGCTCTCAAGTGTTTGTCCACAAACTAGATGCTTGATTCGATGTCACGAGGTTGATACATTGAGAGCGGAGTTCTTAAAGCGGGAGGAGTGGTGGACAGCAGGAAACCCCAGGGTGTGACTGTTGCCGGGTGACGGATGATGCTCTTATTGTTCTTAGGTAAAAAAAGTTGAAGAGTGCCAAAGCTGTTTTTGTTTATGTCTTTGATGCGTAGGAGGAGTATAGACATTAAAAAGACGATCGATAAACATACCTTCAACATTTTTCCTTTCTTTTGGCGCTAACATCGTACTATTCGATTCCTAGCTTGAAAATGACCGAGATCGATTGAGCGTTAATGGACTTATATCGGATGTTAGTAAGGTACGGAAGATTCCAACCAAGCCCAAACTCGGTCTTTTGATGGAACATTGCTTGCCTCATTACTAGCTTATAAGGTCGAGCTACCTGCTAGATCGTGCAACGTACCGAGTTTACGACTCAGCGCAAAGAAGACACATTCCAGCGTAGTGGTAGGTGTAACCGGATGACGGCACCGGATTGCTGTTTCCATCCGCAGAGAATGGTCAGACCGTGGCAACAATCACTTCGCCTGTTACAGCCCAGAAACCAGTCTACCCGGTAGCGCCCAACGAACACAACCACCTCCCTGCCGAAGTTTAACATATTATCCTTGCATATAATGCTAAACTTGCGGCGCTCCGAGCTCTGCCTCGCAATGTCTTGAGTGAGGGATCTGTTTGCGAGATGCAAGATCTGAGGTGTGAATGTGATGTCTTTTATATTACTAAATGGAGGCTCGGATCCTTGAATGCTTTTTTCCTTTTAGCAGAAGGGTTTTGTCGCACCTCGTACTGCAGGCTGTTAGATCGACACCTGTCCTTTCTGTATATGCCTTTTAGACCCCCTGTCCTGTCCTACTATTTGGGGGTTTCCAACTCCTGCTCTTTAGGGTATCCGCAGCAAACCTACCACCTTTCATCTACCTTTACGCGGCAGTTGAGCAGACTATAATACCCACGAGGTTGATGTTTTTGCCCACCCGCCTACGCCTCTGAAAAAGGGGTACAAAGAGGCGTTGGTTCCAAATATTCTAGATAGAATGCTCCTACTGCCAAGGAAGCGAATTGAACACGTGTAGGGGGTAGGCGTTTCCTACCTTCTACAGGTCTTCTTTGCCCCAAACAGTTATCAGTTCAATATCTTACGAGCGAAGGAAGCACAGACGTCAGTCTATTAAAAAATTTCTCATCTGATCCTCGTGTTGACAACCTCTGCACAGACTACAAGTGCCTGGTATCCAGGCAAGAGCCTAGACGTCGGTCTACTATGTGGTAGTATCTTACCCGAGAAGCACAATCAGATTCCAGGATAGCAGCATTACTTAAAGCTCGCCGTTGGACGGCAGAGTCGGACAATCACAAGACCTCTGCATCATCGGCTGCAGCCTCCATTGTTCCCCAAAGCACACAGTCCCCCTACTTCCTCATCACCATGCAGCCCAAGCCATTAACCATTCTGAGTTATACCTCCTTTCTGTACATACCACCTCTCCTCTCCATGATAAGACGCTGACAGTCTCCCTAGGTGTATGCTCACCAGCGTCTCAGGCACCGCAATCGCTTTGTCTAATGACAACATGCCGCCCCAGCCTAAACCACATGGCACTCATGATGTATGGCATCGCCCAGTCGGCACAGACAAGGCCGAGGATGGTTGGTGCACGCACGTGCAATGCGACGTAGATGGCAAATACGAGACATGGCTTACGCAAGAAACTTGTACTGCTAACGGGTTCAATTATCACGAAGAGGGCCATGTAAGGTTAACTACCTATGACTGAAGTAAGACACTAACCAGTTTCTAGTGCTGGAATAACGATCAACAGTACATGAACTTCGATCAGTTCAACAAGGACTGCCAAGTGCATGCGCACAACGGCTGGACGGAACCTGTCTGGCATCTCATTGGTGGATGGAGAAACGAGGTTGTGAAAAGAGATTCAGGCGTCGGTGCCTACTGCTTCACCGACTAAGTACCTTCGGTGTGTTGGCGACTAAAATGGTACCGTTAGAGGCTGGATGCCTTATGTGTTCTAGCGAAGCACTTTGCGCAAAGAACAGTCCAGCCTCTAAGATCGCAGCAGACGGCCTGTTTTCGCTGCTTTAAGCTTATGTCGCAATCTGCAATCTTTGCTACTGTATTTGCTATTACTACTATCTCTACTACTATCGTTATAGCTATCAAAATGGAGCCTTTAGTATTCGAAGGCAAATTTACTATGGATGCACGTAATTTTGCTTTTTTCGGCTAATAAGAGCGCTGAGACGCAAGGTCCCATCATCGTGTTCAACGTGCAACGAGAGAATGGAGCGTTGGTCGAGGCGAGCGATGTGGTTAACCGGGCACAGAAGTCGCTGATTCACCTTGGGAGCGTAAATTTGCCCTGGCCCATCAAGGGAGAGTGGGAGAATGGTCTCGCTACAGTCCCAACCAGCTATGCTCATTGTACCGAAACTCTGATCACATGCTTGCAAGTATGCATTGATGCCGGCAAGGGCGAGTGGGAGCTCTGTAGGCTTCTGCGTTTCTTAAAGGTCGCATACCTTTCGAGCGATCGGCGTGTCAGCGATACTTATCTTTACGCTTGCGCCGGGGATGAAACAACAAGTCGGCCAGAGCCTCTTACCAGCATGTCCCTCCGTGCGAAGGCGTTTCGGGAATTAGGATGGTGGGATGACGCAGCGGAACTAGAGACGAAAGTGCTAGAGGGTCGAAGGAAGATACTAGGCGATCGCCATCCGCTCACAATTTCTAGTCTTGCTAGTCTAGCTAGATCGCGCGAATATAGTGGATGAGATTCTGCTTGGTACAAGACTATCTCGAACGTACTATGTGAAGCAGGTCTATGGAAGTTGTTATGTTGACATTCGGATCGTATTCTATCAGACGCGGCGAGTACATGGACTTGACGATTGCACTTAGTCTTTCGCCAACGATACTGAACAGCGCTCGCTCGTCAACCACGTGGATCCTGGTTGCAGTAGTGGCATTTCAGTCGCCCCAGGAGTGTAGCTCGACGTTTCTTTCATGTTCTGGATTCCTCAGCTTGGACCTCAGTTTGTCATCAAGTCTACGTACCTTCCAAAACGCTAGGACAGCATCCATGCAGCGTGTAAAGGACGTTGAAGGCTCCCAGGTAAGCAGCCAAACGACCTGGAGATGACCTTGATCTGTCTGAATGTACTCCTGAACGAAGTCAACCAATGGCACTCCGTTGACCTTCGAGTGAACCAGGTATCCATCGGCCTGCCCGATGCGGATGGTCACCGATGACCATTGGACGGCATATTCGACATCATCGTCCGCAGTTCTTCGGACACCAACAATGCGGTCTACCTCAAATTCGAAAGATGTGAGGTCCCATCCAGTATTCTGCTCGTTGCAAGTTACTTCAACGTTTCCTTCGACGTTGCCAGCCATAGTCGTAGATGAAGGCAGATAGTGGGAGCAACAGATTGGCATCAATCACACAGTGGATCCAATTGATGATTTTGGGGACGGTCTGGATGCTTGAACTGCATCCAGTCCTCTTGTGATAGACCGAATGCCGAAACGGGCTCGACAGAGCCGATTGTGGAGGCATGGGTGGTCGCAACCCTGGTCCTTGTCAACATATCGATTAAAACAGGCGCGAAACCCCGGGGCATCGTCGATAAATCTTTGTACCACAGCATCTATGATCCTTGCAACACTACTCTTCAGCACGCAAGTGCTCGCTTTACCAGGCCTTGAGGCTGCTGGGAAGCATTGTTCTAGGCACGAATGGGGCGTTTGTCGTCCAAGTCGCGACCCACAGACTATACTTGTCTGTGCCTCCGGTGTGTGGCACAGAATGCTGCGTAAAGACTGGACCTGCGTCAATGCCAGCCTGATGTCATCTAGCAAGCTACTGGATCGAGCAATCGAGCAGCGTTACCATGGCATATCGCTTCATGTAAATACCAACAGCAACGGTACCATACCAACTCGGTCTCCAGCTCCGGTTGAAATAAACAACTTGACATCTCTCTCGGGCATTACGGCAACCGCACTGACTTTCGACCAAAAGATCCACATCAACGTCGACCTTGATACCGTGGAGTGTCGTGCATTCGCAGATGACGACGGCCTCATCCCTGCTGGTGGTCCTTTCACAAACCGCCAACCAGCGATGTTCAGGAACGGCACTTCACTGGGAAGTGTAATCTGTTATATAGCATCGCTTTGAGATGGAACCGAAAGCATGGGAAAGGCAACTGAGCAGTAAATGTGACAGGCAATCTTGCAAGCCTTTGAGCTGGTTGCATTTCAAATAGCAAAGACGAAATAGAGCAGTCTCTTCTCCGACAATCATGGTTAGCCGGTGGGCTATTGTAACTAGAGTAGAGGAAAACTACAGACAGGTATGCATGCGGCTCATCTGATCTCTGACAAGTGAGACGTCAAATCATCGATCATTCCAGGATTGAGCTAGGACAAGAATACTATTCTCATGTGATCAGCTGATACTGCGGCTGCTGAAAGCGTCGTGAATTTGAGAAAATGGTTGGCTAATGGTTCCGTTTGAAACTCGACAATCATTTTTCATCTCAATGAATCTCAACACGATCTTCACCGTCTCGCAAAGGTTCCGCAACTGAGCTGAACAGCTCGAACAATGGTAGAATACTATCTCGCGGCTCTCCGAGGTCCATCAGAATGATGTATTTGTGGCTGCTTCCACACTGTTGCTGTGGATGAAGACACGACTAGGCATCAATTTTTCGACCCAAAATCTGCGCTAATGCGCTCCGCTGTAGCTTCCACCTATCCATATCCGGTCTAGTCTTATCACCGACTCCCGGATACTGAAATTGAACAGAGACAGGGGTCACATCACGTGTGGCCGGGGGTTCGGGGAAGACGGCCCGTAGTGGGCTCCTCGACCTCACCTGCATCCACCCACAATTCTACAGTTACTCTGGAACATCACGCCGTCAACGTCGCAGGTATCAGCTTCAACTTGAAAAATTTAACACGCTATCATAGTCTTTCTGCGCATCCACCTTTCAACTAGCGCCGGCTGCCCCAAGGCCAGAGCCACAGAAAGAAGTCGTTAAGAACTCCGTATCTAGCTTTCGCTTCTTTGATGCCAAGGACTCTGAGCGATATGGCAATATCGATGTTGCCGCAACAGATGACAGGGATTCCGAGCCACCTTCTGGAGATTCCCTTTCTGCATATGCAACTTGGTCGCCTGGACTCAGGAGTGTTCTGGAGTTCGGTGAATAGTCAGGTGTGGGCAGAATCCAATCCCACAGCCATGCTTCAAACTGCTCGGACTGTTGAAAGCAATATATGGGCTCGTCATTCGGGTTGCTCGAAAATCCACCTGTCGAACGCAATTCTTCTAAACGCTGGGTAGCCGCCGTCTGCAAAAGCTCATTGAATTCAGTGGAGACCAGACGGAATGGCGGCAACTGGTTGATGAATCGCCTGAAGCTGCCTTGGTTCTCGGAAAGGTCATCGTTGTCAGCACCAGTGTTTACATAGCTCAGCATGTCGGAGATCGCCGCTTCCAGGTTATGTTCGAATGCCTCCGATTCCGATGCGCTGAATTCCATATGATGAGCCACAGCGATGCTGATGAATCCAATATAATCGTCGGACTTGATTCCTGACAGTAACCTTTGGCGTGGGCCGCGAGGTGTTGGTCGCACAAAGCTGTGCTCTCGCCCGAAGCCGATACAGGCCAGATTATTCCACATGAGTGAAGCTAGATCACATGGTGCCAAAGCTGTAATGTGTAGCAGGACAATCTCCAAAGGGAGGTATAGACAGAGCTGGTTGCACTCAAACTGCTGTGTTCCACCAAAGAGGATGACATATAACACTCCATCCGCTCTAAACGGAACAGCAGAAAGCATGCTGATATTTCTTGTGCTACGCAGTTAGTGAACGTCGACCGGTGGACATGCCTTTGTATCTTTGAGGCCCGGCATTCTGTGCTCGCCTCAATCTCAAATTCGCTCGGTTTGCACCATAACTCGAAAAGCATAGTGCTTCGACAAGGACCTGAGCCAGACCCGTGCTTGCAATCTTGTGGAGTAGCGGCCATCCTTTGACCAGCCACTCAGATAGCCAAATATGCATGACATCAAATTGCAATGCGCCCGGCACAGCACGGTCTCTAGGATTGTCGCATTCACCCGCTTTTGATGGGCAGTGTCCCGTGGGAATAAGCTGGTTGGACCACACTGCCTGTCTAGCCGCCGAACATGGCTATTGTAGATAAGCGGTAAACCGATAGAATTGCTTGCTATTCGAACAAAGGACTCACTAGCTACTTATATACCCTAGCGCTAAGAATCACAAGCTATTACTAAGCCGTAAGTGAATGACCTCGCAACTTCCTTCTCCTTCTCTTGCTTATAAATCTAACTAGACTCGTACATTCCCGAGTATTCTAACACTCCCTCTACTTAGCTATTTAGCCGTAAACCAAATAGCTAAGTCCTAATCCTTCTTAATCGTTTTATTGTCCCTAGGACTCTTTTTACGTTTTCTTCGAACTTCCCTTTTGTTAGGGGCTTAGTAAGGAAGTCCGCGAGTTGGTCCTTTGTCGGAATGTACTTTATATCGACTAGCTTGTCCTCGACTAGTTCCCGTACGTAATGTGCCGCTACGTCGATATGTTTCGTTCTAGAATGAAATTCCGGATTTCGTACTAAAGCGATAGCCGCCTTATTGTCCCCGTAGATAATCGTAGGTTCTTTATAGTCGTCTTCCGTAAGGTATCCGACTTGCTCGAGGAAATTTCGGATCCAAATAGCTTCTTTTGCGGCGTAGGATAGCGCTAAGTATTCGGCTTCCGTAGTACTAGTCGTTACGGACCTTTGTAGTTTAGTAGACCAAGATACACCCCGATTAAGCGAGATGGCGGACGGCGGTAATCCCTAAAAACGGGATCTAACTAGTCAAAGCTAGCGTACTGCCTAAAGGAATTATCCGTACCTTTAAAAAGTTAACGTCTAACGCTTTCAAGCTAGCTGCCGTTTACGGGGATTACCCCCGTCCGCTATCTCGCTTAATCGTCCTGTATAGGTCCTCCGGCTAGTAGGGATATATATCCCATCGTTGACTTCCTAGTTAAGTCCGCCGCGTAATCCGAATCGGTATAGATAACCGGTAGACGAGTAACTAGAGTACTCGTATTGTTTTCGTTCTTCGGGATAGGACTATACTTTATATAGTAGTCCCGAGTGTTCCCTAGGTATCTAAGGCCGTAGATACCTCCGTCGTAGTGTCTCCTAGCCGGATTTACCGTAGATTGGCTTAGTCTCTGCGTTAGAAAAGATATATCCGGCCTCGTAGCTCGTACGGTCTAATTTAGTTTTCCGATAAGTCGTTAGTATCTCCGGACGTCTACTACCTCCTCGTCCTTTGTTATAGGTAGTAAATTCGTATATCCGTTTGCCGGAGTCGATACTCGGAAGGTTTCGTCTAGATCTAAGCCCTCTTCTCTAAGCGTATTTTCGATATAGTGCCTTTGATCTAGTAGTATAGATCCGTCGGCCTCTCTCTCGATTCGTACGCCTAGTATAAACTTAGCGGGACCTAGATCCTTCATTTCGAACCTCTGTATAAGCCCGTCCTTTAGCGGTTTAACCTCCGCCTCTGTCTTCGCTAGTATAATAAGATCGTCGACGTACAACGCGACTATTAGCGTATAGTCGCTATTAACGAAGACCGATTGATCCGCGGGTATAGCGTAGAGGTCGTATTCTTTAAAGAAGGCCGTAATAGTCTTATTCCAAACTCGTCCGGATTGTTTTAGTCCCGGTACTCCTTTTAGGAGTTTAAGTACTTTATTAGTTCCGGGAACATCTAGGCCTTCCGGGATAGCTAGGTAGACTTCCTCCGTTAGTTCTCCTAGTAGGTAGGCACTTACTACGTCCATTTGGAATATAGCAAGTCCTTTACTAGCGGCGATAGCTAGGAGAAGGCGTAGGCTTTCGAGACGTATTACCGGAGAAAACGTCTCAAAGTAATCGATTCCGTAGCGTTGCGTAAAGCCCTTTCCTACTAATCTCGCCTTAAATTTATCGATTTGTCCGTTCGGTAGTATTTTTACTTTAAAAACCCATTTCGGAGTAATAACGTTTATTTGCCCTTTTCCGTCCTTCGGCTTAGGATAGTCGACAATCTCGTAGGTATTGTTAGCCGTTAAGGACTCGATGTGTTCTTTAATAGCGTCTTTCTACTATCGGGAGTAAGGGCCGGTAATAGCCTCCGTATAGGTCTTAGGGGTAGGTATTTCGAAAGCCTTTCGATAGTCGACTTTTAGAGCTGCTAGCCCTATTTCGTCCCTTAGTCTCTTAGGTGCTTTAGGGACCCTCGTAGACCTTCGTAGTTCCCCTTCGTTTAAATCCGTAGTAGTAGAAGCCGTAGGAGTAGTAGACCTTTCGTCGTCGTTTTTATTTAAACCGTCTTCTTCGTTTTGCGGTTTCGTAGTATTATCTTCGGCTTCGGAGTCTCCCTCTACTTCCTCTACTTCTCGAGACTCTCCTTTATCTAGGATATCGATATCTCCGTCGTCGTTGTCTATAATAGGCCGTAGGGTAGGTAGCTCTTCTCCGGATAGTAGGCTACTTCCCTTAGTCGATTCGTCGAATTTAACGCTAGTATAGATCCCGATAGCGTCCGTCTTAGGATTATAGATCCTATACTGTTTCGTAGACTTCGTATATCCGACGAAGATTCCCGGGAATACCGTCTTTTCTAGCTTGTCTTTCCTTTTCTCTTTAGGAATAAACGGATAGGCTAGGCAGCCGAATACCCGTAAGTATTCTCCGCTAGGCTTTCTTCCGGTATAGAGCTCCTCGGGAGTTATATCTTTTCCTTTAATAGGTAGCCTATTATGTAAATAGGTAACCGTATAGGCCGCTTCGCCCCAAAATCGTTTAGGTAATCCGGACCCTTCTAAAGCTGCCCGTACCTTAGTTATAATAGTACGGTTTTGTCTCTCTGCTACTCCGTTTTGTTCCGGAGTATAGGGCGTCGTTGTTTCGATTCGTAGTCCCGGATAGGCCTTAAGAGCTTTAATAAGCTCCGGAGCGTTATCGATTCTTACGGCCTTTAGTTTCCTCCCGGTTTCGAGTTCGGCCTCGTTTTTCTAAGCCTTAAAGGCTTCGTATACGTCGCTTCTATAGCGAGTAAGACGGATATCTAACCGTCTCGTAGCGTCGTCCGTAATCGTTAGTATATACCTGTTTCCTCCTAAGGTACTATACTTATACGGACCCTAAAAATCGATATATACCCTATCTAGGCAATAGTCTGCCTTTTCGGGTTCTTCTCGACTTTGTCGTCTATCGGACTTCGTAGTAATACAAGTCTCGTAAGACTTATTTAACGTCGAAAGCTCCGGGACTCCTAGTAGTACTTTATGTACGTTTCGTTGTTTTTCGTCTCCCGGATGTCCTAGGCGTCGGTGCCAAAGTAGCGTAGTACCTTTAGTCGTAGTAGTAGCTATTCTCGAAGTCCCGATAGACTCGGATTCCTTTAGAACGTAGGACCTTCCGACGCGTACTCCTTTTGCTAGTTCTTCGTTTCCTCTTCGAAGTATAGCCCCTTCTTTAGTAAATAGAGTCGTAATACCTCGTTCCGAGAGTTGGCTTATCGAAAGCAGGTTATAACCGATCTCCGGTACGTATATAACGTCCGGAATCGTAGTCGGAATTCCTTTAAACTAGACAAGGATTATACCGGATCCCGCGACCTTTATTGTTTTACCGTTCGCTAGAGTAACTTTTCCGGTTATTTCCTTATAGTCCGTAAAGTAGTTCTTGTCGTTAGACATATGTCTAGTGCATCCGGAGTCTAGGATCCAATCCCCTTTATTAGATAGTCGAGTCGTAGAATCGATAGCCGTCTAAGCCGCGATCTTAGATTCCTCCTTATTTTCCTAGACTTTTCCGTTCTTTTAGTCCTATTTATATTTCCTATAGTCCCGTTTAAAGTGCCCGACCTTTTGGCAATAGTAACACGTCTTTCCTTTAGCTTTGTTAGGCGTATTAGTCGTATTGCCCTTCTTTCCGTTACCGGCCTTATCTTTCGCCGCTTCCTTAGTATATCGGGCTACTACTTCGTCGCCTTTAGAAGTAGTAATAGTATATTCAACGTCCCGTAGTCGCTAAACTAGTTCCTCGTAGGAAAGAGTAGATAAACCGGCCGCCTTTAAGGCGAATACGGTAGACGAATACTCTTCTCCTAAGGACGAAATAAGGACTGCCTTCTTAGAGGCCTCCGAGGGAACTTCGTCTTTATCCGCGGCCTTAATCTCGGATTGGATTTGCGTAAGAGCTAAAGCCGTAGTATCGATATCCTTAAGTGCTTTAAAGGAATAGAAACGGGAGAGTAGCGTCGAAACCCGTTCCTTTATCGATATCTCGCTTACTTCCTTTATCTTATCGATTACCTCCTTAGTCGTACGTAGTCCTAGGAGGTGTATACGCTTATCCCCGGCCGTAGACTTAATAAACGCAACCGCTTTTGCGTCTTCTTCTTTAGCCTCTCTTGCTTTAGCTGTATCTTAGCTTATAGATTCCGGTATACCGTACCTATACCTCCAAAGGCCTTATCCGGATAGATAGTCTTGAATTAGATCGATCCAGATAGTATAATTCTCGGTAGTAAGTTGCGGAATTCCCTTTACCGCGCCGATAGTCGTCTCGGTAGTAGACATCTTTATCGTTAGATTTCTCGACTCGTAACGGTCGTATCGTTGATATTTTTAGATCGTTTGATTCGTATTAATCGGTTCTTTTCGCCTATAGACCGGCGTCTATAGCGGAGCAATAACCGTTATCTTATTGTTGTTCGAAGTTGGTCGCTTTCTTCGATTTACGGAGTAACGTCGGATAAGGTTTAACCTTGCGCAAGCGGGCTGCCTAATCGGGTAATTTCTCGAACTTTCTTGTTTCTTCACTTGCGTTCCGGGCTTATAACTATTGTAGATAAGCGGTAAACCGATAGAATTGCTTGCTATTCGAACAAAGGACTCACTAGCTACTTATATACCCTAGCGCCAAGAATTACAAGCTATTACTAAGCCGTAAGTGAATAACCTCGCAACTTCCTTCTCCTTCTCTTGCTTATAAATCTAACTAGACTCGTACATTCCCGAGTATTCTAACAATGGCTACCCAGTCTTCCCCGTAGACAGCTCAAGCAGGTTTGAGTCCGGCGACTGCCGCACCGGCTGAAACCCCGAGCACAAAGGATCAGGCGTAACTACTAAGCACGGACGATGAGCTGCTCCGTAGAGCAGCTCATCGTCCGTGCCCTTACCTCCTTTTTTGTCCCTTTGAAGAAGCATACTCTCCTGCTAGACCGAGTTTTCTTAGGTCTCACAGATTATCAGGAAGCTTCAGAAGCTCCAAGCTTGCAGCGCTGACTCCAAGACGGCGAAATGACGACCGAGCGCTCATTACACGCCCTTTCGAAGAGCGAGGAGCTCCTCCGTATATTGGATAGCCTAGATACCGAGGAGAAATTTCTTTTGCAAGCCAACCTCAAGAAGATCGCAAAACATTATGTCGTCAAGAGAACTCGGAGTAGCGTGATGCTACATCACAAAGTCTACAGGCAATTGGGCGACTTCGGCAAGGAGGCCGAACAGACACTTCATTAAGGCGGTACGAAATATTGAGGAGGCCGATTAGGATGCAGAATTGCCTATCCTGCCCGCACAATCGGCAGATAAAGGCGACGTGGCCACACGTCTACTTAACTGGACAGACAGAACACGACAGAGCGGTGCGACAATGTAGCGCGTCGTCTCCGTCGCTGCCGAAGCCTTTGTCGACTAGCAGATCGAGTTTTTGGGAGTGCGCTCCAACGCTGAGGTCCTTCACAGCCTGTCCGCGGCTTTGACCGTGAAAGACCGAAAGAGGCTGGAAAGGCTGTGCCGGTGCGGAAGATGGTATATGGCTGTACTAGAGCACAGGCACACACGGCCTGGAATTCTTGCTATACTAGGCAAGAGCACTTGGTGAGTTGGTCCTGCCATAGAATCCTCCGCTCCGCAATTGATCCCCATAGGGTTGCACAAAAGATTCGCAACAACGCCTCGGCGATTGATGCCTTTGTGCAATGTTGCTTGGACATCCCGGGATTCTCCATCTCTATATCCGACCTTCAAGACGACCATCTAAGTGCGACTATCGGATCATCACAATGGAAAAGTCTTCTTCCAAATCTAGTCGCTGAGAAGCGACTAGTCTCCAATGCTACGCACTACTCACTCTCGCGCAATCTACCATCTATTCTGGACGATATCTCGTAGTACAAGCCTGCATTGCGCCTGCTCTGCTTCGTAATCCCACGTAAAGCAGAATTCGAAAGTCGGTGAGCCTGCCAGTGTTTGCTGCTTTACTCCTTAGCTAACCTTGTCTCTCGATTCTCTTCCACTCTGCACGTGCTTAAGCCATGTTTTGACTTCACCTGGCAGCGCGTTCGGAATTGCAAACTTTAGCTCGATGTTGAGACGACTGGCGAGCTAATAGAAGCTTCTCTAGCCATGAGCCGCATTGGCGCCCCGAAAGACCGTCTAATCTAACTTGAAACACAGGGTCCTGTGGCTTGGACCGTGCACACGCGCTGCACCTATTTAGCGACTTCTCGCTTCTTCCGTAGACACTTAATCAACCATCGAACACATACTTCAAGTAGTTATAAGCCCTCGACTGCTACCGTAGACTAACTAACTAAATACCCTCTTATATAAAGTAGGGGGTACGAACAAGACCTAACTAAGACCGATAACTAAACAGCTAAGCGCTGCAACTAAATAGCTAAGATAGCCGTTTCCGACTCGACTACTACGACTATCGCGACTAGCGGCATTCGCAAACTTACACCTACTAACTATTCTCTCTAGAGCGTCGACATTAAAGCCCTTCTACGGCACTCTAAGCTAGCTAAGAAGGACGATAATAAGAACACCGCTCGACCTGGTTTAGAGCTAGCAACTAGTAAGAACTAGGCCTTCTAAACCGACTAAACCTAAACCGACTAAACCTAATACGACTAAACCTAACACGACTAAACTACGACTAAACGACTGACTTAACCGCAATTAACACTAACCTACTAGAAGTAGGGGGTGCGGCGGCTAACCGACTAAACCTAAACGACTAAATAGCTGCTTTAAGCACCTACCTATAAGAAGCAGGGGGTGTCGTAGCTACTAACTAAACCGCAATTAACACTTAAACCTGCTGGATGCAGGGGGTGCGGCGGACTAACTAAATGGCTATCTAAGGGCAAGATGCCTAGGCTACTAACTAACTAAACAACTATCTAAGGGCAAGAAGCCTAGGTTGCTAAAACCGAACAACTATCTAAGGGTAAGAAGCCTAGGTTGCTAACTAAACTGAATAGCTATTATAAGGGCAAGAAGCCTAGGCTATTAACTAACTAAATGGCTATTGTAAGGGCAAGAAGCCTAGGCTATTAACTAATACCTCTTTGTTTGATTTAAGCGACTTTGTACTTACCTACGTGCCTTGCATATATACGAGGGGGTAACTTGAAACACAGGGTCCTATAGCTTAGACCGTATACACGCGCTGCACCTATTTAGCGACTTCTCGCTTCTTCCGTAGACACTTAATCAACTATCGAACACACACTTCAAGTATCTATACGGAACAAGCAAGATCGCTCGCAATCTACAAAGACGACCTAATGCTAACCGCTAAAGCTACGTACGAAAAGAGCGTTGTGCTCCGACTTAAAGGTGACTATAGCGGTTCTATGCGGTGTTTGGAAGATTAGTCGTTGCTTAAGGACTCTAAAGTTAGCATACGATTCGATACAGCCCTAGGCCGACTTGCGGTATCTAAATTAGAAAATATAGTCTAATAAGAAAATTTCGACGCTGCTGCCGATTACTATGCACACGTAGACTAGGTCCCTCGAAGTATTAATAGTCGATCGCCTTACCTCTTCGATATAATAGCTATAAGGATCGCAACTATAACAAAAGTCTAGCGTACTACGTCCAATTTCGCGCAAGCCTACGAAAGTTACTTAAAGTGTGTATGTTCGATAGTTAATAATCGATAGTATGTCTACGGAAGAAACGAGAAGTCGCTAAATAGGGTGCCGCGTGTATATATAGACCTAGGTACATGCCTTAGGATTCAACTTACCCCCTCGTATATATATAAGGTACGTTAGTAAATACAAAGTCGCTTAAATCAAACAAAGAGGTATTAGTTAATAGCCTAGGCTTCTTACCCTTACAATAGCCATTTAGTTAGTTAATAGCCTAGGCTTCTTGCCCTTACAATAGCTATTTAGTTCAGTTAGCAACCTAGGCTTCTTGCCCTTAGATGGTTGTTTAGTTAGTTAGTAGCCTAGGCATCTTGCCCTTAGATAGCTATTTAGTTAGTTAATCCGCCGCACCCCCTACATCTAGCAGGTTTGAGTATTGATTGCGGTTTAGTTAGTAGCTACGACACCCCCTGCTTCTTATAGGTAGGTGCTTAAAGCAGCCGTTTAGTTAGTAGCTACGATACCCCCTGCTTCTTGCAGGTGGGTGCTTAAAGCAGCCGTTTAGTTAGTTTAGGTTCAGTCGGTTTAGGTTTAGTCGGTTTAGGTTTAGTCGGTTTAGATTTAGTCGGTTTAGGTTCAGTCGGTTTAGAAGGCCTAGTTCTTGCTAGTTGCTAGCTCTAAACTAGGTCGAGGGTTATTCTCTAGTACAGCAATAGCCAAATTGGCGGCTTGTTAGTTCTTATCGAGTTGGGTATATTTTAGTAGCTTAGAGCGCCGTAGAAGGGCCTTAATATCGACGCTCTAGAGGGGATAGTTAGTAGGTATTAGTTTGCGAATGCCGCTAGTCGCGATAGTCGCAGTAGTCGAGTCGGAAACGGCTATCTTAGCTGTTTAGTTGTAGCGCTTAGCTGTTCAGTTATCGGTCTTAGTTAGGTCTTGTTCGTACCCCCTACTTTACGTAGGAGGGTATTTAGTTAGTTAGTCTGCGGTAGCAGTCGAGGGCTTATAACTACTTGAAGTGTGTATATTCGATAGTTGATAATCGATAGTGTGTCTACGGAAGAAACGAGAAGTCGCTAAATAGGGTGCCGCGTGTGTGCACGGACCTAGGCACATGCCTCAGGATTCAACTAAGTCTGCAATTGGTAATGAATTCTCCAAAACGCAGGAATTTGACTTTGTGTGCAATAGCAGACTGTTTGATCGAGATGCAGCAGGCGGACGAGGCTGTACGTCTGCTTCTTCCTCAACTAACGACCCTGAAAGCTGCGGAATGCCCCCAGATAAGGGCAATCCGCCGCGTAAAAGTGTCTATCGCAAATGCGCTGGTAGCAGCTGGAGATTTCGTGGAGGTTAAGGAGTACTTCGGTGATCTTCACTCACTAGAGCAGGGAGCGGATGTCATAGACCAGATGCTCCACATTCGTTTGTTATGTTCGAGAGCGATTTGTTCGCACAGCTGCGATGATCGCACAACAGCATTGCAATACTAGAGACATTTGCAGCAGGCATTGGAGCGACACAGCAGTTTTGAGAGTCGTAGTAACATCTAGGCAGTCAGTGTCATCTCTTCAGTCAACCTTTACAGAGATACATACGAACATGCTGTCGTAAAGGAGGCCAAGGGTCTCTTAGACATGCAGCAGGCAGAGCTTAGTGTTCCGGGACTGCGATTTTAGGGCATGGATATAATCGCCAAGCTAGAAAGTTCGAGAAATTTGACGTCATTGCTCTAGCCTGCTATACTATAGGCTACAGTAAGCCTGTTAGTACGGTCCGCAGAGCCTCCTCCTCTCCTTATCCGGTTAAGGAGGGATTCCAATAGTAGTTTTGTATATAGAATTGCGTACTTCTTCCTATCTATTGTCGTAAAATAGAGAATAATCGTCTATTCAAGCCTCGTACGCGTATCTCTATCGATTGCTAGCAATAATGCTAACAAGGTCTACTCGTACGACTACTAGCGTACCTCTAGCTCGATTAGACGACGAGTTAACCGCTTCTATACTAAAGAAGAAGGTAATCTAGTCTCTCGAGAAGCCTATATCGCCGCCGCTAATAAGACGAGGTGCTAATACGACTTAGTAGGCAAAGAGTAGTACAATAAGTAGGTCTAGCGCCGGCAGAAAGGGCAAGAAGACTACCGTAGAAGAGCCTAATCTAATCGCTAGTCCCGTAGCTGCCTAAAGCAAGGAGGCCGTAGCTCCCTCGGAGGGGGATAATAGTAGTGTTTTACCTAGCAAAACCGCTTATTTTCCCTCCGCCTCTTACTCTACTTCCTCCTCTTTTAACGCCGCGTAGGAAGCCGAGGCTACTACTAGCAGTCTGTCCGCTCTTGCTACTAGTAACGTGCCTATTACTGCTCCTAGCTCTTTCTTAGGTAATAAACCGGAAATCTTCTATTATATTAGACAATAGACTGTATTTAATCCGGCTAAGAAGGGCGCCGCTCGGTCGCTTACTACGAAGGCAGTTAGCTTCCTTACTACGAGAGATAAAGAGCCGTAGGATACCTATACGTAGGCGGCGAAATTTGCTTAGCTTAACGGCTATTAACGACCTTATCGAGTCGTTATTCGAGCAGGCGCTAAAGGCTCGAAGAATGCGTTTACTAGCGACTAGCACTAAGCAGGTAACGATATCGACGGCGACGTGGTTTACCGGCAAGCTCTTAACTATGTAATTAATTTAGTAAAAGCGTCGAGGAAGAAGCCTTTTATTAATCTCGACTTTTATATAAAGCCTAAGCAACTAGTAGTAGCTAGAGGCAAAGGTAGGAAGGAGGTTAGTAGTAAGAAGTTAAAGAAGAATCTAGATACTATCTAAATAAGGAATACTAGTCTAATCGTTACTAAACTCGAGTCGTCTAGCAGGTACGACTTTAAGATTATTAACGAGTAGCTCTATACTCGCAAGGACTGTATTAATAGCAAGAAGGCTAGCGAGTCTACTTACTAGTTTAATCGCTCGGTAAAGGAGCTTAGCGAGAACCACTTCCCCTTCTACGACGCTATAATAGTTAAATTAAGCTAGGCGATTGCGAAGGGTAAATACGTATAGAATAAGGACGGCTCTTAGCTAGATAGGCTTCTAGTCTCGGTCGAGATTATACTAATTTCTCGCAAGATTAAGAAGAAGTATTAAGGCTAGAATACTCGTCGAATGCGGCGCAACAGCGACTCGGACTTACTAGCCGGTAAGAACGGTAGTATAATAAAGATAATAGGCGAGTTTATAGGCGGTATGCTACACTAACAGAACAATAGCCTTAGTCGTATTCCTAGTACGCTATTAAGGACTCCTACTCGCGCTCTTACCGGCTATCGCTCTAGATATAAGGCGCCGCTTAAAGTACCGCGTACAGTGATATCTTAGTAAGTAATAGCTGAATTCTTCGACTAGTATAGCCTTTAGCCGGACTTCGCGGAACAGGACTCTCTACGCGCCTATATTAAGTTCTTCGTAGGAACAGTATAGCGTCTCGATACTATCGCTAATATAGACTAATCTAACTAGCCTTACGAGCTTAATAAAGTATGTAGTATACGTCTACGATTAAAGGAAGCTATTCGAGAATAGCTAAAGGAGAGGGATAATAATCTTATCGCTACGGAAAGAGCCGCTACTAAAGAGGGCGAGATATAATCGAATTCGGGCTTTGTTTCGGCGCTATTCTTTTTATTACTACAATATATACAACCTTGTAATAAGCGGGAGATTCTTACTGTAATCGCACTTATTTAGACCTAATTTAGTATATTAAATCAAATGCGTTAGTTGTAGAAGAAATAGAGCATTAGGTAATACTAGCGTTCGAACTATTTATCTAATTCTCTGCCTTCGGCGCTTACCGGCGCTAATAACGTTACTCGAAGTCCTCGAAATCTATGTCCGATTCTTCGAGTTCTTGCTTAAACTCTTCCTTACTCTATATACAACTATCTAGGTTACTAAGCACTACCGGCGGCGACCCTTTATAGTACGTATACTATGCGGATTCTTTAGCATCTATATTAAGTATGTTTTGCGTAGATCCGGCGGTCGTTTCGAAGTGATTAGGATCGTACGGCAAATCGTACCCTTCGACGTTGTATCTAGCGTTTTTAAACAATCCGCGCGCTCTTCGGCCTCTATACTTGTATAGGCACTATACTAAATAGCCCTAGAAACCCTTAAAGAGCGGCAGCTTATAGCGGTACTTCTTTATAGTCTTCTTAAGTAGATTGAAGGTCTGTTCGATAGGATTTAGATCCGGTAAGTATAGCGGTAGAAACTCGAGGTAATAGCTAGCTTCTAGTATCGCTTCTTTAACCCTCCTACTATAGTAGATACTAGCATTGTCTATTACAAATATTATAGATAGACTACCCTTAAGGTACGGTAGGACCTCTTCTTCTAACTAGGTGCTAAACCGCTTACTATTAATCGATCCTTAGTATACGTACGTATACGGCAAATAACCGTAGATCGTAAAGGCAGGTAGGATAGACTACCTAACCTCTCGCCTCGTATACTAATAATCTATATAGCCTATACCTCGAATTGACTATCTATACTTCCGCTAACTAGTCTTCTAATTATACGCAGTCTTATCTACGAAGACAAGCCTATCTACCGGCTAACTCGCACACCTTATTACCTATAAAGCCCTTAGTAATAGGTTGCGCTCCTTCGCTTTTACCTATATACGCTTCCGGCTCCAACCCTAACGCTTTAAGGTCCGAAATAGTAGTATAGGCGTTAGTCGGATGCCCTTACTACTATTATTAATCGGACGAAGCCGTATAAACTCGTTATAAAGAGCAGAGATCATCTCTTAGAAATAGGTGTCTAGCCGCTCGTAGAGATAGTCGTAAAGCTACTCTTCTTCCTTATAAAGAAGCCTCCGTAGTTAACCTCGAATAGCGCTACTATTCTTTATATACAACTCGCTAAATAGCCGCTACTTCTACTAATACCTATATATCGACCTTACGGTAATAGGGACCTTTGTCTCTTCAATTATCCGCTTAGGTGTATAGCCTTGCGCGAAATAGGACTTAAGAAGCGCCTATAAGGCCTTATCGATCGGCTTTAGTTGTATTATAGCGACAACAATACCTAGAAACTCGCTATACCGCTAGTATATCGACGACACGATTTATAGAAAATTCTACACTATTACAAGAGCGTAGAAGAGCAGATTATAGTATAAAATAGCGGTGTGTGTGCTCGCCAAGCCTCTCTCGGAGGTGTACGTCTTCCCCGCACCAACTGACAGGCTTACTGTAGCCCATAGTATTGCTCAGTAATGAAGGCTGTTCTGTCATCTTCCCTTTCGTTGCTTTCGCATCCGTTATGGCAGAGAACCACCATCGTAATACAACACAAGCAGTTGTCTTTAGCTCCAACACTCGGGAGACAGACATCGCCCAAGAACTCTCTAGGCTGCTCGAGAACGGTTGGAAGGTGGATGCTAAGGGAAACGGGATTGAAAAAGAATACCACTTTGAGAAATCAAGGCGTCGCATCGCAAGTCACACTATATAAGCGTTCAAACACTAACTGGATCCAAGTTCTTCGACGCTATCGTCAACGAAATATCTGGGTTCAAACAGCATCATCCTACGCTTACATCGGCACGTAATGTTCGGACACGCAAAACAATTTTTGCTGACTTGTGCTGCAGACGCCATTCAAGTCTCATATCCATTGGACGACACACCAGCCTCGCGGCCTTTCGTGGAAAGACGTCCACATGGCGAGCTTATGCGATCGCAAAGCGGAGGAAGTTGCAAGCTACGAAAAGTTGTAGCCGCCCTTGAATTCAGACCCGTAGGCGATAAGGTTGCACACTGGCCTCAAGCTTCTTATGATGACAATGCATCCTGCATCTCAGCAGTAGTTGGGCAATGCATGTTCGCGACTAAAGAACAGAAGAGGATTCTTGCGTTCCAATCTGCCTTAACGCTGAAATGTTGAAACTTGCCATTCGGGGCAAGGATAGCCAGATCGGTCGAAGGCATTGACCACAATAGCTTGCTATCCTGTTGTTCATAAAATCAGTGCCCGTCTTGCTCTGCTCTTCAAATCGTGGCTAGTAACCCCTATCGGCAGCAAATTCCATCGTGTTCGTTTAGTGTACGAAATCAAGCCGGATAACTTCACCATCTAGGCATCGCAGTAAGGCCGCGTCGAAGGTTTCATCCGGCCCTTAACAAGCTCCCGCAGTCGCCGTTGCACTCGTTGCAGTCTTCATTACCTTGCTGGGTCTGGGTCTGTGGATGACGATTATTCGCTGGCGCTACAACATAGTCAAAATGCGACGGACGGCTGGCTGTCATTGCTTCGATACCTTTTCTATGTGGTGTACCCCTTCGGCGTACTTCGTTGGAGAATCGCATTATAGATGTGCGAGCAAGGACGCAGCCGAGATATCAAGGCCTGTTTGAGGACTTATACGTAGCTATAGCTGATCTATCGGCAAATTCAAAATTCAGACGAGTTATAATGGGATACATGCTCTTGTCACTCTCTGGAAGCGCCAGGGCAGTGGTAAGATATATGTATACCGAGAAACACCTAGAAAAACTTGCAGCATGCACGATCTAGTATCAGCCAAAGTTCACAACATCGAAGTACAAAACATCAATGCCACCGCCTATAATGCTCGATCACCTCGAATATCTTCCAATCGCATATCTGGTTAGCCTTGTGTCACTACTCGTAGCGTTTGGTCATCATCTTGCGAAAGGAAGGAAGTACTCATGGCGATTGTGGCGATGGGACTCTGTGGCATGGGGGATATTGGCCTGGGTAGGATGGTCCATGGACGAGCTTGTGAAGTACTTGCGCAAAGAGCTGACTAGAGAATCAGCTAGCGGCCATCTCTCTTGGAATCATATCTTTGCTCTCTCATGACTTGGGAGCAGAATGTCTGGTATAGTTCGATGACGTCTCTATCTTTCCTGGTAACTGACCTGCCATCTAGAGACTATCTGCCCGAGTTGCGGTCTGCACAACTGCGTTCTTAGAGGAAGCATCATATTTCGTTATCATCCCTATGGAAAGGCCTACACAGAAGCTCAAGTCTGTGATTGCGGTGACCCTCATTACCCCGGCGATTATCGTTGCTTCCATTCCCGTAGGTCAAGTGCAGCGAGTCTCTATGATATTGTTTGCTGACGGAAATAGCATGGCAACAATGCGAATCTCTACACACCTCCAGCCATCGCCTCAACATACGAAATCGCAATGTTCATATATACCACCTCGAGGGCATGGGGTCTGAGTAACCCAGGCTTCGGGACGAAGATTTCGTCGACGATTTCGTGCTCCACTAGACTCCTGCAAGTCTCAAAAACGCCAAAGATTTAATTGTGATCGGCTGACCCTTTTCCAGGAGCCTGATCATTATGTGGCTCTGGACAGCCCTTTGGAGCTCGAAGCCTTGGCTCTGCATTCATTTACAACAGCTGCAGGCTTTTCTATGTCTCTGCAATTGGCCACTTCGGAGTGTGCGGGCTCAAAGGCAGGAAGAAGACAGGACCCGTATAGCTTCAACGGCAGGAGCGATTGAGCTTGCGAGCTCTTCCGAGCACCAAAGCCGCATGTCATGGAACTAGTATTCAAGTTTGTTCTCTTAGCTTACTGCTTGTATGCACAAGATGGCGAAGATATTCACAGACATATCGTGGGTTTCTTGACGCTATCATTCAATTGCATAGGTAGATTGTGCCCCGAAGGCTTCATATTCCGGCCCGCGCGGAGTGCGGCTCTGCCTTACGCCGCTACTCACGGGGACAGTGCATATACTGTCGTATACTGCGTCTCCATGCCATCAAGTTTCTCCATATCGTCGAGCACCTCGTGAACGCCTTCGTAGCTCGAACGCCAGCATTTACCGATAATGCTCTCGATACCAGTACTCAGCCTAAGATTAATAGGATAATGTCCAGCGCGATATCTTGCTTCGATCAAATCCTTATGAGTGAATTCGTCAAGTTCGGGAAAGGGAGGGTGCTCATGCCACAAGTGGTAGAGCAATGTTCCCAAAGCGAAGATATCTGTCCGTCGCGAGAACTCGTCGTTACCTGCGTATGGGTGACGCGACTTTGCATTCTCTTGTGTCATTGTTTCCATCTCAATACTGCCATCGGGTCGAAATAATTGCCCTTGGAGATCGCCAACTTTGGCACTCATGTCAGAAGTTACAAACACATTGCGAACATGGAGATCGCAGTGGATAAAATGGTGGTCGTGTAGATAGACCAGACAACAGACAATCTGCTTCCCAATAGTAATCTTCTGGGTATCGGTTAATTTGTCGGGTCCCTCGAGGACGGTGTGTAACATTCCTCGTTCGCAGTATTCAAGTAGCAACCCATCATCGTTTAAGCCCTTAAAGGTCAAAAGATTCTTGTGGGAACCAAGACGAATATAGCGCTCGGCCTCCTTGCGCAGAGTCTGCAAAGCGTCGTGTGTTTTGCGTAGGGGATATTTCAGCACAGTTTGACCGTCCTCCATAAGTCCGACATAATTTTGGGAAGAGGCTGCGAGGTATCTCTTGACGCCAGCAGGTTGCCAATACGTGACCTGATCGATGTGGTCTTGAAGACCTGTATGCGATTCCATGAAAAGGATAGTATTGGAACGATGTGACCTCTAAACGAGATTTACAACAAGACAAGACCGTAGCCAAGAGTTTCCCCTGATGCCCACTAAGCGCTAATTCCCCCCACGTGGAGTAGCATTGTCACTTCTTCTGCCTGAGGCTGGCCTTCAGCGATTGGTGCCTCGCGCCAAGAAGCCAGGGTCTGATTGCGTAAGGATTTTAGCTGATTGAAAGGACACGTGCATTAGCGTGACACCAACCTCATCGGCCGATTTGTGTGTTGTATCCAGCAGGCACCTTGCGCAGTAGGTTTGAATTGGCAGTTGCGCTCCGTGTACGCGGAAGTGGCTCGCGCTAGTGCACTAGCATATGAATAAACTCGGTGCAGTTATCCGTGCGTAAAGGATTAAGTAAATAAAAGTACGAGTAACTATACGAGCTCGTATAGTTACCCGTATACGCTTATATAATCGAAAATACGCTAATTAGACCCTGCGCTAGGCCGTTAATAGTTAAGTAAAGGAGTGTACTAAATCCTTAGCTAAATAGCTTAAACCCTGTCTCCGCCTTCTATTAGATTTAGTCTTTTAGTATAGTAGCTATCTCCTACCGGCTACTATATGCCCCTTATATATATATATAAAGACGGAGAGTCTAGTAAGAGGCAGGTAAAGGTCGCTATGCGGCTACTAGAGGTTATATAGGTCTAGGGGCCTATATATAATTACTCTAAGAGCCGTTATAGAAATAGAGACCTCGGTAGGGAGCTATTATAATTACAACTAAGTCTATACCTCGAGGGAGGTATATATTAGGGCTTCCGAGAACACGTATAGTACTCGGAAGCTTAGACTTGTTAGCAAATACCTCCTAATTAAGGCTTCTTAGTATTATAGCCGTTCCTATTACCCTAAGACCTACCCTACTACCTATTACCGCACTTCTCGACCTAAACTATAGCCTCTCGTAGAGCGATCTATACCCTCGCTTAGGTCCTTCCTTCTATACGCTACTAGCTATAGTCTGCGACTATTATAGTTAACCTGCGCTATATAGTCTAACTATATTACTCGATAGTCTAACAACCTATCGCTTAGTAGCTAATTAGGTCTACGAGGTAAATATACTAATCGTTTCTACGCTAGTCGAAGAGCCTATCCGGTAGCCTATCTAGCAGCCTATCTAGTAGCCTATCTAGCCGCCTATTTCTACGCCTGTTTTTACGCTAATATCTACGCTAATTAAGGAGCCTATTTCTACGCTAAATAGCACTCTAATTAACAGTTAGACCGATAGTCAAACTTTAGTTAATATAGGTCCTTCTTAAGACGACCTTATTGCCGCTACTATTGCTAAAGAACATAGTAATACTCGACTTAATAGTAATAGCTATATCTCGGCGGCTAGTAAGCTTACCCTTGCTAAGGTTAGCGCTACTATAGCCTATAAGCGAGTAACTAGCAAAGTGCGTAACTAGAATGCTAGCTTTAAGTCTATTATTACTGCTACTTAGCTAACTAATAAGCCTCTTATTAGCGATCTAGTAAGGGCTTATCGTGCTATAGTTAAGCGCCGAGTAGTTGCGAGAAGGCCTCTTAACAGAGCTTCCGGAGTTGTCGTAGTAGAGACCCTTTAAGATTAGCTTCTCGATAAGGCTACGGAGATACTGTTTCGACTAGATAAGGTATAGCGCGAGAAGATATTAAATGCGAAGGAATTAAAGGCATTTAATAGTCCTACCGAGAATATACGTAATACTATACTATTAATACTCTCTTAGCGTAGTAGTTAGGCTCCGGCTCCGGCTCTAGTAGTAGCGGCTCTAGTAGCGGCTCTAGCGGCGACTCTAGTAGCATTAAATCTAGCTGCTCTAATAACGCCTACTTAATAAGTAGAAGTTATCGACTTATCGACGCTATCTACGGTCGATAGTAATACCGCTTAGCTTGCTAAGCGCCGTCGTTTAGACTTCGAGACTAAACGGCTCTAGCGTAGATTATAGATATAAGGAGCTATACTAAAGGAGGTACTATCGCCTATGTTTAATACTCTAAGAATACTCGCTAAGGGCCGTAGCTTAAGACGTAGAATTAGCTCGCTATTAGAGTCTTTAAGTGTCTCTATTATTAGCGCCGTTAGCGAGGCGCCGAGTATACTAAGTCCTACTAGCCGTACGAGAGATATAAGCGACTTGTCCGCCGTAATAAGCGCCGTAGTAAGAGACGTTAAGCTAAAGATAGTACGTTAAATTAATGCTGTCTAGTCTAGTATCTAGGCTCTATAAGTAACGATAACCGCTTCGTTGCTATTAAGACCCTTATCTTTATTATAAATAGAGCTTCCTTCTAACGAAATTATAGATAGTTAAACGGACTCGCTAGACTACGATAACGATAGCGACGGCTTCGTAGACCTTAATACTATCGATAAGGACGTATTCTCGTAGATAATTTAATCGATTAGGGTTAGGATTAGGATTAGGGTTAGGGTTAGGGTAAGGGTTAGAGTAAGGATTAGGGTAAGGGTTAAGCTTAGTATATTGCGGTAGTTATGTTCTTATTATCGAGAATGTTGTAATTACTTAGTTAATATCTTCTTTTACGAGTACCTATTCGAAATCGTAGCTTCGTTCGGTACGAGAACGCTAAGACCCTCTATACCTAATAAAATCGTAGAGTCGGAGTTCGAATAGCGAATTTGTATCGACAGCTCTAAGGGACTCGTAAAATAGGGTAGGGGTTGTAGTATATAGCTCGAAGTAACGCGGAAAGCCGAGATTTTATCGCTTAGTAAGCGGGCCTCGACATTCTACGACTCGTTACGTAATAACGTATTACTCGTTTTCGCTCGTTTTTAGACGATAAGACGCGCCGTATACTAAAGAACATAGCGTACGTAAGAGTATATAAGATCGGTAAGGTTATTATCGTATTAAAGTCGTAAAGCATCTCGTATAATATACTACGCGCTAGTACGGGTATACCTATATCTACTACTTTCCTATATCTTCTACCTCTATCTCCTAATTTAATCTTCTCTCGTTATATTAATAACCTTAATCTCGTCCGTCTTATAGTCCGGTACAACCGTCCGACTATATCTAAATAAAGCGCCGCTATCGAACACCTCGTCGCCTATCTAAAAGCCTAATCCGAAGTGCCTACCGTAGCGTAGAAGGTCGTCGTCGCTAGTTAGAGGTATTATAGGTAGGGGGGGCAGATTAGCGAGATATTCGCGCGTACTCGGGGGTTTTATATAGTATAGTCGACTAATCTTGTTCTCGCTACGATAATAGGTAAGGTAATTAGTAAGCAATATAGTAACGATATATATCGCTCCGACCAGCATTAACTCGACTCGGAGCCCGTAGAAGTACTTTATTAACTCGAAGTTATTAACAACCTCTACGAAGCCCTATTCGACTAACTAGCGGATAGTACTTATTTCCTTTATAGCTGTAGCCTCGTTAGTATTACGAAACTCGCTATTTACGGTCTTCTAGCTTCTTATAACCCTATCGGCGACATTATATACTTAATTACTATATAAGAATACCCGCTCTTCGAAGGGTCGATATAGCTATCTAGGCGGCTCGAAATACGACTTCTAAACCTTATTAAACCTACTCTCTAGTATTAACGTTATATCGCCGTAGGAGCCGGGTACCGGACTATATAGTAATATTATGCTATCCGGAAGGACAATGCCTTAGTATTTAAGTCTATAGAAGTGCTTATATCTATTATAGAACAGCCGCTAGTTATAGGTCGGCCTATAGTACTTCCGTAGGGTACTATCGATATATCCGAAGACATACTCTATATCGATTAATCTAGCAACCGTAATAGCTATTCGCTATAGGTAGGCTTTACTTAACCGGTTAAAGTCCTATACTAATCGCTCTTTCTAACGCCTTGCTAGTTAAGTATACGCGGTATTAAATACACGACTAATCTAGCTATTACTACGACTAAATATCTAGCTTAGATTGCGTTAATAACCCGGATTACTAAGCCTTCCGCAAACGATATATAGCACCGTTACTAGATCGTAACGTATGCGCTTAGGCAACTCGATCGACTTAATATCTAGCAACTCGGCTAGCTTAATTACTTACTACTTAGTAAAGCGGAAGTCGCCCTTAAAATTAGCCTTAGGGTATGTCTCTAGCGACTACTGCTTATCTCTTAGATACTCGCGTAGCGGCTTATATAGCCTATTATTACGAGCCTGTCTATGCTAGTATTTACGCTTAGTCTCGCCTTCTCGGCGAATAGCTAGATCTAGTAGATTGTCGGCCTTAGAGGCTAAAACAGCTACAGTTGTTGCTAGTATTCTACTACAGACTGCAATAATATCCTTATTAGTTAAGAAGCCGTTAGAGTCGTATTCTTCTATAGTATAGCATAGCAATTAACGTCTAATCTATAATACTAATTATAGTAAGGTCTACGACCCTAGCTGCCTCTTAGCACCGAGGTTAATTACTAAGCAGCCTACTAAGAAACGCTACTAAATTACCTACGCAAGCTCTTATAAGCCGTTATTTTGGTTATTCACTTTCCGCCGCTAAAACAGCGCTATTCGCGGCTTCTTACATATAGCAACCGGCTAGAAACCTACTACGTAAGGTGCCTAGTGTTCCTAGTATATATACTTCGGGCAATTAGAATATCGGTTTATCGATTAGCCTATAGTAATCCTAGCCGGAGTCTTGTAACTTCCCCCTTCCCTATACTATAGTTATTAAATTTCACTTAATACCTAGACTTAATATAACTAATGTATTCGGAAAGAGACTATCTATAAGAAAGTCGGAAGAAGAAGTGCGGCAGTTGTAGCCTAAGGCATTATGCACGTAATAGACCTACATACCTATATATACTCTCTAAGTCCTAGTATTAAGGATTGGCCTTACATTTGCTATAAACCGTAATAGTTACTAGGATATAGTTGTACGCAAAACCGGAGTCGGCTATTGCAGCTAATCGCTAATAGATATTAGTTCGAGTCGAGTCGCTAAGAGAGGTTAAGCTATAGATAAAGCTCTAGATACTATAGCACTGCTTAAATACGCGTTCTTAAATATAGTATTGCTGCCTAGGAGCGGGCTGTTTAAAGGACCTAGAGGTTAGTTACGTCTTTAGGGATTCTAGCTCTGCTTTACTATATACAGACATCTTTATATAGACTAGGTAGATAGCAGCCTACGATTCTTCCGGACCGCACTTATAGTTACCTACTAGGGTTTGTAGCAAATAAGATAGCTAGGGGTTTAGAGCCTATCTGCCGCTTTTACGGGCTTAAAATAACCGACAATAACGAAAACCTCTTTGTCGGCTTCGAAGTTCTATTCTAATACGAGCGTAGTAGGGAATTTACGGCCTCTAGTAGGGAATTTCTCGTAAAATCGTCCTTCTTTAGCGATAAGCAAGGCTCGGGTGCGCTATCGGTCGGATATAGGAGGTAACTTTAGTAGTTATTACCCCGATATACTTAGGACCTATCTATAGGGGTTAGTATAGATACCTAACTGCTCTCGAGAGTAGTAGATTATCCGTGCGCCTAATGCCTAGCCTAGCTAGCAGGCTTAGGGTATAGCTACCTACTACGTCCGATCGAATAGCGCCCTTAGTAGAGGTTTCTAGCAAATTAAAGAATAGAATTCCGACTCTATCTGCTTATATAGGTTTAAAACAGTCGTTAACTCCGAAAACCTCTCTATTGCATTCGAATTTTCGTTCTAATGCGAGCGTAGTAGGGTATTTAAGGCCTCTAGTAGGATGTTTATAATTAGCTTTTCCTACTTAGGCTAAAAAACAGGGCTTAGGTACGCTATTAATCGGCTATAGTAGGTAGCAATATAACATCCTATTAAGTAGCTCTTAAGATTAACGTCCTATAGATCTAGGACGCCTACGAATTAGAGTATACTATTATATACGTAAGTAGTATAACGCGGAATTGCGTAAGGCGCTTGTTTATAGGCCTAGATTTTAAAATAAGAGATGTGTCGTAACTTAGTAATATAAATTAATATCTAAATAGCTCGTCTTGCTTTGCCGCTTGTTACTAAGGTACATATAGTTATTAAATATTAAATCTATGCATATATTTACTAATTTACTATATTGAATCTAGCTCTATAAATGTAAATATTTAATTAATAATTAACTAGCTATACTACGGATGTCTAATTTAGAGATATTTCTTACTAAAACGCCAAAATTACGTAGCTAGATTATGTAACATACTGTTATAACTCGTTTATCGACTAAGCCTAAAGAGGAATAGTTAATTACGTAGTTAAGCTTCTTTAGAGAGGCAATAGTAAACGGGAACGATGTGATCTAAATAGAACAAAGGCTCAATTCTAATTAGTAAGTATATAACATAAGTTGAACGTATTAGAAGCTAGAGGCATCTCTAGCGTTCCTAAATACATAAGAGACATGCTAGTCTTGGTAGTAAGTGCGTCCGGTGTCTAGACGTCCGTAGTCGTATAGTCGTACGGACGCTTACGTGACTTGTATGTCCGTAGGGGTTCCTATCCGCGGACGCGCACGTAATGTTCCGTGCCCCTTGCTACAGAATCGATCCGTAACACATACTACGTAACATCTATACTACGTAGCGTATTACGTAACTTATTGCGTAACTAAATTACGTAGCAAAGAACGCTTTTTATCGTTAGTAAAGTAACTCTCTCTTTGTTTTATAAATATTGGATATAAGTATGAATATTTATACATTCTGTGAATGTAAATGTAAATTAGTAGAAGGATCTGGATTAGCAGGATAAGGTAACCACCTAGATCGAATATCTCGGCTACGAGCATTAGTTCTACTACCGGCTAGCAAATTTCGCCGAACGTCTCGAGCGGCGGCACGATAATGCTTGGAAAAAGCGTATAGGCTTACACGTCTTACGGCCTAAGGAAACGTATAATGTGATCTGCGATGTTTATACTACTCGTTAGCACGCAGGCTAAGAAGAAAAGGCCTAGCAGGCTACAAAATTAGCTATAACAACCGTATCGTCTTCGACAACGCCTATTAGCGGAACAAGCCAAGCTGAATGCCACTAAGGAGAGATACGAGTTAATTAGGATGCGGAATAGCGCTGTCGCTAACTTTCTTTAGACTTTAAGGCCCTATCGATCTAAGAAAGACGAAGCAGCCCGCTACAATTTGTTATTACGATAGATCATTCGGCAGATCCCGGCAATCGAGCTCGAGTTAAGTTCCCCGATTAATGTTGTTAGTAATCTAGACAGGCGTAGAAGACTTAAGCATAGTCGATTAAAGAACATCGAAGGATAGCATATACAGAAGCATACTAGATTTATAGGGAGCAGAGATGTAGTTTCGGCTAGTAAGACACGCTCGATGGTTTCTTTACCTGCGTGCTAATTACTTAAACGCCGACGTAGCTCGTCTAAGGAATCATTACCGAAACGACTTAAGCGCTGTTACTAAGAACATACCGCTAGTCCTTTAGCAACGATAGCAATTACATCGGGCGCAACGACCTCCTAAGGATTACATATTAGCAATATTTCTACGCATAAGACTTTACGACCGCTTAAGCCCCTACGCCGAAGTGCTAAAATTGCGAATATAGCGAAGGAGGCGATATATAATAGAAAGAAAATGTACTTGTAGGCGGCTACGCGTGCCTACTAAGTGCGAGCGAAGCTTTCGCACTACTAGCTAATAGAATAGCGCCCTCGTTATCGTATTAATCGCATATAAAGACTACATTAATCGAAAAGGCAAGCTATTAGTATCTATAGAGCAACTTAGGCTAAATAGGCTTATTAGTAAGCGTTCTGCTATCTGTATACTCGCTAGAAGCGATCGCGGTTATAAGCGGCAAGCCGCTTATAATCGCGATCTATGCTTATAGCTTAATAGTAGCTAGCCTAAGTAAAGGTAATAGCAAAGCAGGAAGTGATACAACGACAGTATATATTAGAGAAGTACTCTAATTAGGAGATTACACATCGCTACTAAAGTCTTGCTCCTCGTTACTATCTAAGAAGTCCTATAAACCTATTAGAGTAGATAGATCGAGTAAAGCCTACCTAGCTTGCGGACCTCGACCTTCCTATATATTAGAATAATACTGCAATTGGAAGGCAGTAAGGGCTTCCTAACGTTCATACTCGCGTATAGCTTCTTGCTAACGCTATTCATTTTAGACGGCTGCCTAGCGCTTAGCTTCAATCTTAATATACCTATCGCGAAGGCCTTAGTTGAAAGCGGTCACAAAGGTATTAGGCTCTAGCAGCCGCGTAGTCTGTACACGTCGGCGTTAGGGTTGCGCCTTATTATCGATTCTATCGTATATAACCTAGAGGTGTCGACGGCGAATGTCCTAATAGTAGCGATCAAGATTTTCGGTATATAGAAGGATGACTTTGTTCTCTAATAAAGCAACAATTAAATCTGTAATAAGCGGACTACAACTGTACGGATCGGGCTGCTATGTAACTGCATCGTTAGCAGTCTTAATATAAGTCTAGCTACTAGGCTTTAGCTATCTAGCGCTGCGTATATACAGAAAGCAGGACAGTAAGTCGGCAAGAGCAGTTATAAATCGTCCTCCGAGAGGGCCGATTCTGCGCTTGCTATCTATACCGCCCTATGTATTCTACGTCTATACGGTGCTAGCGGTAGGGTCGGCTTGTCTAGCAATAAAGTATAAAGCGGAAAAGTATACAGTAGCAACAGGTCTAGTAGTGCTAGCTTTGAAGCTAAGCTACGCTAGATAAGAAAGCAAGGTATTCGTATCTAGCTAGTGCTACTCTCTAGTATTAGCGCTCTTATAAGCATCCTACTAGTCCTTAGAGATAAGCTTATTGTTCGATACGACTAGAAAGTCGAAGTCCTTAATAACCTCGACGGCTATACGGAATATATCGATAGCGCACTCGGTGCCGTACTAAGCCTCGTTATACTATACAGACTCTTAGTCGCTATACATCGGGGATATAAACTAGCGACCTAGGAGGGGGTAGGCACTTATACGTACAATCCGGTCGATGTCTTCTACTAAGTACTAAGCAAGGTAATAGTCCTTATCGCCTAGCTTAGGATAAAGCGCTATATAGATGTATAACTTAAGCGAGATAGGGAGTACTGCCTGCTCTTTAAAAGGAAATCGTATATTTAGATCTACGCTTAACGGATAGACGCCGTAGACGGCGTCTTTGCTAAACTCTATAGCAAGATCTATAAGGTTATATATCGGGTAATTAGGAGGATACTAATATAGGGTCTCGAGACACTCCTTACGATAAAGAGTAGTATCTCGCTTTAAGCGATAGAGGGCCTCTCTTAGAAACGTTTGCTAAAATATAGATTCAGCTTCCGAGTCGTTAGCAAATATACCGGAGCGATGAAATTGGTAGTAGAATAAGGTAGCTAGACTAATTACCTCCGTAGCGCGTATATTATAGTAATTATAGAGGGCAAGTTCAGTCTTTGCACGACGTATAGCAAGCGCTATCAATTTAGCGTCGTCGGGATCTCGGGGCATAGGAGATAGTAAAGGTCGAGGTAAAGGCGAAGGTAAAGGCGCGTTAGAAGCGCTAGGAACGATAGGCCGATAAGCAGCCTAGAGCTAACGCTAGATTCGTTACTCGTCCTCTTATAGTTGCTAAATAAAGACATTGTTGTCGATTGCAACCTATCGCTTACGCTCGACGTAGGAGCGATAATAGCTACGAGGTAGCTATAGGCCAATTTTAGATAGGTTAAAAACAAATCCAGAGCCTAGGAGGTAGCCTATAGTCTCCCGTTCCCTATCTATTGCTACCTCGACTATAGCTGCTTCCGCTATATCTAGGTCTATATCGTTAGAGGTAGGCAGACTATTATTTTCATTAGACTGCTAATATGCGTTCGATAGTAGGTAACTGCTTTGCCGAGGAGTAATACTAACTATATATAGGATAGCATCCGAGAAGCCGCTAAAGTCGAACATGCGAGAGCTACCTACTAGTATAGTAGGCGGCGAAGGGAGAACTTAGTTGCGACGACGCTCTTCGTCTATTGCTCGCATCTTAGGTATAGCACCTTTAGTAAGCTCCTTTGTAAGCTAATTATAGTTAAACCCTCCCTCAATTATTAAGCTACGAAATTCCTTAATACGAGAAAAGGCAATATATATAAGTCTAGAGGAGAATTCAGGTCTAATCTTAACGACAGCCTTATTAAGAGTTATACCCTAAGCCTTATACACTATAAGAGCATAGGAGACTATAAGGGGGAACTATAGACGCTAGTCGCTTTCGCTACTATCGATAGCACGTTAAACCCGGAAGATCGGAAGAACCTTACGATTATAGACTCTAAAGAGCTCTAGAGCGTTATCCTTAAGGCTAGTAAAGGCTACGAGGAGGCAAAGAGGCGGCTCTTCGCGAAGATTCTTTCCTACTGCGTCCCGCGCCTAAACGATGTCGTAAAGGATACCTTATCGGCTATTAACGAGGCCAAATTTAGTCTAAAGGTTAGCTAGAAGTATAACCTTGCATCTAATGCTAATCTTTAGCTAGTTCTTAAGATTGTAGGCGTTCTTAGAGCTTACCGTCGCAATATCTAGACGGTTATAAGACGCTAATACTAGAAGCATAGGATTACTAATATCTCGTAGGCGTTAATAATTAAGCTCGTTTACATCGGCATTTGTGAAGTATAGACGAGTAGCGTCGTCGAAGGAGCTAACCTCTAGTATATCGAGATTAGATATAGAGCGTCGCATCAAAGTTTGCTAGTAGTCTTTACGAAAACGGCTAAGACGAAGTGCTATAAGTATATCGCGGAAAGCAACCTAGTCCGCATTATCTCCCTCTTGTCGCATATTAGCCTTAAGTACTAACGTCTGCGTAAAGGCATAGTATATAGCCTGCCCGGAGATGTTCTTAAGACCCTTCGGGCGGCTCTAGAATAGTAGCTAAGCGAAGACAGGAGCTAACTAGCAGAAATTACCGAAGATAATAATACTTATACTACTAAAAGGAAGGTCCTAGTTAGGGGTAAACACCTAGCGGAGTCGAACATCCAAGAAATATAGTAGTTTAAGTCCAATTATAGACTTCTCGTCGATAATAATATACTACACATTACGAAGCTAGTTCTATATATATATAAGGCGTGCTCCTTATAGCTCATTAATTGCACCTCGTATAGGCAGCTTGAATATAGAGTGTAGCGTTAAGCTATCGATATTAGAAGCGGCAGTTCCTATAGGGGCTGCTCGTATAATAGGATTGCCTAGATAATAAGCGGCCTTTGCATTGCTCTAGAGTCGAGCGTATAGCATCTAAATAAGGAATAATTTTCCGGTCCCGCCTACTCTATTAACATTAAGAAGCAGCTGTGCTAGCGTTATATTAACGAGGCGTTCTCGGTAATCTAGAAGGTGCTAGAAATAGTCTACAATTAGGTCAAAGCCTTAGCGTTAGTATCGATTAAGGCGGTCGAATTAACTAGTAGATTGCGACTACACTTCTATATCTACCGCGCTATAGTCGCGCTTCTTTGCTTGCTACTAGTCTTTAGATATATCGTAGAGATCTAGATAGGTATCGAGGTACTTGCTAATACGAGGCTCCTAAAAGGCACCCCTATTAATATTACGATCGCCTAGGTTATTCGGATCCTCGTCCTAAACACCTAGGTTTAGTAATAGTCTATATAGTGCATTAAAGTTAGCGGGCTCGCTAAGGTTCTAAAGCTCTAGGTCGATAAACGGATCGCTATCGTCTCGATCGATGTCCTATAAGTAGTTATTAGGATGCAAAGAGTAACTATCTAGGTCGACGTAGTTTTGTCGATAGTGCTACAATGCCGCCGCCTAAGATATAAACTCGATATCAGGTTTATCCGGAAAGGAGTAGGGCGAGGTCTCGGTATACTAAGGCAGCTCGCGGAATAGGTAATAAATCCAGATCTTTATGCGCTAATAGTGAATGTAAGTAGGCTTAGTTAGATTAGACGAATATCGCGGGAAGTAGTTTAGTAGTCTGCGATCGCGGTCGACATTCCTAAGCTTCCGAGGCTATCTACGGACCTATAGGTTCTATTCTGTTAAGTACGTAAAGAGGCTCTCCTGCTCTACGATATTAGGACGCTACATATACTTCTAGAGGGAAGTGCGGGTAGGTGCTCGAGCATTCGTTTAGGTCTAGTTGTCTGCTTCGCCTTAACTAGCGCCGGTAGCATCGCCGATCGCCTGTTCTTCTGCTTCTTCTTCTTCTTTATTACTAATCTAAACTGGAGCGGTTTGCTCTGTCTATAGTCGACAATCTAAGTTAATTATAGTGCGGCTGCCTTTCTATAGAGGGAGATGTAAGTTAAGGTAAGCAACCTACTAAGCTAGCTAGTTACGCTCTATAATTAAGATGTTCAAGAGCTTAGCTACTATAGACAGTAGAGGCTTATCGTAGTTGATAAGAGGTAGTAGGCCTTTTATAATGTTATCGTATAATTAGCTTTTTACCTTAGTCTTGCTACAGTACTTAAGAATATACTGCATTATAGCATAAAGGGTAGTATAAGGTATAATGTCGCAATTAGCCCGCTAAGCTATAGACATTAATCGGTTGAAGTAGTTAAGGAATGAATTATTGCAGGCGGCGGTAAAACTAAGGTAGTAGTTGTTATACTCGTAGTTAATATCGGTAGTATCTCGATGCTTCCTTAGAAAGTAGAATCGATACGTTAACTCTCTATTTAGATCATCCTTCCGCTTCGCTTAACAGTAGTCGCTATAGATATAGCGCTATACTCGGTTGATAATGTCCGCTAGGTCTTCTTACGTATTTATCAATTCCCTAGTACTATACTAGATTGTAGCCCCTTGTCTAAGATTACGGCCTAGCTTAGGATTAAGGGCAGTAATATATATGCCTTATTGCTACGCAAACAACCGACGGCTATCCGGTATAGATACTTCGTAATTTGGTACGTCGTACTAAAGGAAGAAGTAGACATAACAGCTTCCGCGGTTCTGCTATTTAAATCGATACTAGTAGTCCGTTACGTTGAACTTTAGCTTTATTACTTTCTCGAGCAGATGCTAGAAACGGCGGACGATGTATACATTCGCAATGTGTAGATACTTCCGAAGATTCTCGCGTGCTATCTTTATACGCTTAATTAGTCTAAGCTGCTTCTATTGATTGTATCTAGGCATTAGTTATATAAGGGAATCCTACTAAAGATTAGCAGCGCTAATAGTGCAAAACAACTAAGGCTTACTAAGAGCGCGTACGTATACCTCTAGGTTAATACGACGACCGTTCTAATACGGACGAGTACTACGGATCTGTCTACTAACCTTAACAATCGAGTTTACTAGCTTCTAAGCCTCCTTGTCGTTTAGATCTATAGCTAAGGCAGCCTCGAGTGTGTCTACTATAACTTCTGTACTATCTTTCTAGAAACGGTTAGCAAAGAAGGCAGCAGCATTAAGTACCTAATAGCGCATACTCTTGTTAAAGACGAAGTACGGCTACCGCTTATAACTAGCGAAGCGGTTATCGTAGTACCGTATATAGTAATCGATAGTATTACTATAGGATATAGTGCGAGGTCGCGGCTAGTTAGGATTACCCTTACCCTAGGGAAGCAATACTAGAAAAGCTATAGCTATAAGGGGATATAAGCGATCAAGCTTATTAATAGGGATCTTAGAATAATTAGGCTAAGTAATATATAACAACTATAGAGGTTGCTACGGACCTACTCGCCTAGCCGCTTTATTATATCGATGTCGAAGGCGATCTCGTAGCTGTTCTATAGCATAGTGTTTAGGATAGAGGTTAGGTATAGCGGTATACTCGTGTCTAAGATCCTCGTCTATATCCGGCATACCTGCACCCTATATAGGACCCTAGTCGATACGCTAAGCAATTTCTAGTATGCGGATGCGAGCTAGTAGAGCTAGTTAAGTATAGACATAATCTATGTAATTGTCGCGAGCGCAAATGCTACTATAATTAAACTGCTAAATTGGAACCAATTCTAGGCCGTACTGTCCCCTAATATAGGAGAACTAGTCGCGAGTACTAATATAGTCGCTAACAATACAGTATCGCTACTTACGACCCTAATTGGCGTCTAGAGTGCCTATTTTACAGTAGTAGCACTCCGTCTTGCTACGTGCCTTATTAGGCCGCGGATAATAGCAGCCCTAATATATAAAGTACTTCGGAGCAGGCCGAGGTAGCACATAGCCGTCGTAGGCGTATAATACAGTCTCTACGTACTCTGCAGATTCTAGCTAGGCCTTAATAGTGTCGTCTTTAGGCAACTAAGATAGTGCTGCTTAATTAATATCGATCTTACGATAGTATCGATTATTAGCTTTAAGCTAGTTAAGTGCGTTTAGGACCTTAGAGCGCCGAATACGGAAATCTTGTCGGAATTGACGTCGCTTGCGGTATTCATCCTTATTAGGAATAGGACCTCCTACCTCCGTTTGTAATTGCGGCTGCTCGGACTGTTTTAGGCGAAGAACTACGAGATCGAGCTCCCTAGGGATTCGAGGAAGCTTATAGTATACGGTAACAACATCCTTTAGGAAATTGTAGATATAACTACGATACTGCTACTGCTGCCTACGTATACAGAAGACGGACATCTAAATATAAATACGGGCAATAAGAAGCTCCTCGGCGGTAGTTAAGCTAGTAAGCTCTAGAGGGATGCGACTAGGATCTATATTGTTACCGTCCGAGAAGAGGAATAGGTCGCTAGCCTCGATATCCCTATCTCGATTAATATACCGACTATAGATACTATTGTTCCGAGTGAGATACATACTAAACTAGCGCTCTAAGTATCGATTGCAAGTGTCGAGCGCGTCGTTATCGATAGCATAACAGAAGTTATATATAAGCTTTTTATTATCTACGCCTAGGGCATTAGTAACTACTTGCTAGTCTACTAGAACGAGTATAGGTTCGGTATGGTTCTCGAAGCGTGTACGGCGATCTTAGCGCACTCTTTAGTCGCGAGACATTGTGTCTCTTCGCTACGGCTACTAAGAAGACTATACCTAAGATAAAGAGGTATAGCGCGGCGTACTATTAGCGAGAGAATAGTCGGAGGGCGTACGAGAGGGCTTAAAACTAGGATCGGTACCGAGTATATCTTATGCACCTAAGCCTTAGTCTCCTAGTACTAAGCTTACGTTCTATTAAGGAAAGTGTTGTCTGTAGGCGTTACGTAGCTCCGGAAGTAGATAGCGTTAAAAGCTAAACCGATTGCTATTATAGTTTCTATTAATACACTACTTGTTCTTAGTAAGCGGGTCCTCGTTAAGGAGATAAGAATAGCACTAGAAGCATTAATCCTCTAGGCTACTACTCTAGTCGTCCTAAGGGCGTAGAATGCTACACTCGATATATATAAACTATAAGCGACTCCTAACTTGTATATCCTGCTCTACTAAAGATTAACGAGTAGACCGCGCTATAGTACGAGACTGCCGGCTAGCGACTATTGCTGCGTACTATACAATAGATGTATCTAGACTAGGCTAACTTAAAGGATAATAGGGGCGAGGCGGAGGTGCTATAGTTCTAGTTAGACCTGCAATAGCTAGACCTAGGGTAATTAGAGTAAGGCTAGTAGCAGGAGTAAGCGAACGAGTAGGCCTAGAAGGCGTATTATCCGTAGGAGCGCGACGCTTAGTAGTCTTCTTAATCTCCTAATTGCCCGATGTATTTAGGCTAACGACTATGTCTCGGCACGTAGCGCATCGCTATATAGGAGGGCCGCCTTTGTTCCTAAAGTTGAGAAATTAGATAGTATCCTTAACCTCTAAGTAGCGATTACATTTTATAGTAGCTAGCTATACTCGGTTTGTTAGAAACGGCGGGACAGGAAGAGATTAGTACGTAGAGGCAGAGGATAGCGGAGGCTAGTATCTAGGCGGGATTATACTAGATAATAGTAGAGGCTGCTATCTACTAGGCGGCGGCGGCGGCGTCTTACTAAAGCTACCGAGTCGCATAGCTATCGTCTTCTAATCTAGCTTAGTATATAGAGCGTAGAGCGTAGAGCGTATAGAACGTAGAAGGCGTAAGGCGAAAGGCTAAAGGCTAAAGGCGGAGTTGCGAAAGGCGAGGAAGGCGGAGTGCGAGGAAGGCGGAATACGAGGAAAGCGGAGTACGAGGAAAGCGGAGTACGAGGAAAGCGGAGTTGCGAAAGGCAAGGAGTCGTCCGTTTGCTTCTAGAAGCTATAGCGCGGTAAGTTACGGCTTCTTGTATATAAATGTACGGACTATAGTAAACTACTATACGTATCCGCTTACTATATACCTAATCGTATCTTTGTAAGCGCCTTAGTATCTGCATCTATTTGCTAACGTTAGCGTTCCGGATAGGTTAAGCACTCGCTAAGGCTCGACTAAACCGCCCTCTACTATAGTACCCTCTTCTTACTAACGTTAGCGTTCCGGACAGGTTAAGTACTCGCTAAGGCTCGACTAAACCGCCCTCTACTATAGTACCCTCTTCTTACTAATGTTAGCGTTCCGGACAGGTTAAGTACTCGCTAAGGCTCGACTAAACCGCCCTCTACTATAGTACCCTCTTCTTGCTAACGTTAGCGTTCCGGACGGGTTAAGCACTCGCTAAGGCTCGACTAAACCGCCCTCTACTATAGTACCCTCTTCTTGCTAACGTTGGCGTTCCGGACAGGTTAAGCACTCGCTAAGGCTCGACTAAACCGCCCTCTACTATAGTACCCTCTTCTTGCTAACGTTAGCGTTCCGGACGGGTTAAGCACTCGCTAAGGCTCGACTAAACCGCCCTCTACTGTAATACCGTTCTTGCTCGCCCGGCACGTACAGGTCTTGCCTTAGTAAAGGGTGTCTTAAGCGCAAGGCCTTTATAGATTACGGGAGCGTAGAGGGAGTAGGGGGGCTAAAAGCTGCGATACTGTTCTAGGAGCAGTAGCTAGTCTCTCCGTCGTTATCGTATTAATCACTTTTGCTAGCGTGTTTTTGCTAGAAGTGCGCTTAATCGACTTAACTTAGCTTCGGAGATAGCGAGTTTAGGTAGCAGTTTAGTTAGCAGTTTAGGTAGCAATTTAAGTAGCAGTTTGATGCAGAGCAATCTTAATGTCGATACTAACTTAAGTTAATATTAATAATATAGCTGCTAGACGGGGAATTAAATACTTAACTAAACCTTACCCCTCTGCCTTCCCCTTCTAACTAAGCTATTACTATCTAAGCTGTCCTAGGTAGTAGCAATAAGGGTATACAATAACACTGCAATTTACGACCTTTAACTAATAATAATCGACTAAGACGAAGCGTCGCCTAGCTGTAACTAGGTAAGGAGTTATAGTAATCCTTTACGCCGAGTTATTAAGTTACGTAGGGAACCTAAGGGATTTAGGCTATTTAATAGTCTTTTCTAAGGCAGCTAGCAGCCTAATAAACTAGTAGAGGTAACTGCCTATTATCTAAACCTAAAGAAATCAGTTCTCCGGGATAGGTTTTCTATAGCGGCGTTTCTTCGGAAGCGTATAAGGTCGAAGTCTAGTAGGCATATTTACTTAGTTAATTCGTAACGTGTCTTAAAGGGTCAAAAGCTCGAGGTCTATATCGTATCCGTAAGAGTAACTCCGGGTGTTGCCCGTCTACAGTTTTTTGCCTTTTAGTATTCTCCGTTTTTTTTTGACTAAGTCCTTTATGTCTCTAGGTCCTTAATTACTTATCCTTGCCCTTCCTTTATCTATTAAAGGCCGCTATAGATTGTAGTTTATTTTGCTATAGGAGGCCGCTATAGGTTGCTTGCGGAAGAGGTAGGGTACGGTTAGCGGAGGTGTAGTTAGCGGAGGTGCGGTTAGCGGAGGTATAGTTAGCGGAGGTGCGGTTAGCGGAGGTACGGTTAGCGGAGGTACGGTTAGCGGAGGTTACGGTACGCGTTTTGCTATTAGCGCATCGTAGCATTGTCGCATTGTATAGAGGGTAGGCGTAGTAGTAGCGCATTGTTATTGTCGCGCTTTAAAGGAAGTGACGTAGAAGAAAGGCACGTAATAAGAGTGTACGGTTCTCTTGTAGAATTCAGCCAATAGAAGCCCAATCACCCGCCATCCTCGCTGTCCTGCGCCGTCGCCGTGTGTGCAGGCCCATCACCGTCACCACCACCCACCTCTGCTCCCCGTACCCGCCGCTGGACAGCAGAGTCCAGACAGCAGACTGCTCGCGTCCCGGCGCAGCCCCAGCGTGCGCTACTGCTAGCGTGTGCATGATCACTTCGCTCTGAAGCATAATGTGCACTCGACCAGGATGGCATGTGCCTCACATCAGCATTTCCACTCATCAGCTGTGATCCACGCGGCACGGGTCGCCTCGTACGCAGAGCACGCACAGCAGAGCAGACACGCCCAGAGAGGCACAGTCTGAACAGCCTAGCCACCACGCTGCTCGCCCAATCTGTGCGTCGGCCTCGGCGGCAACACTGCGCTGAGCGCTGAGGCACACATCCGCCTGAGTCTGGCGAGCTCCAAGCGCCTCCACACACTCCCTCGATGACTAAACTTCATTCAACGTTCTACCCTTGTCAGCGACGAACCCAAATCCTGCACCACGGAAGTACGACCCGGGCCGGTCTCGCGCAAAACAAGCATCAAGCCTCCTCCATCAACCTGCCTATGGCCCTGTGCTGCACGAGACGCTTTTCGGACCTGCCACCCCGTCGTGCTCTTGAGTCAGTGATTTTGTTGACCCCGACAGTGTGGTACACTGCTGGGACGGCACGGTGCCGCCGACGTATTAAATGTCTCGGACGCCGCCTCCAGTGGTATTACCATCGCGTCTATCGCGCCCGACGAAACACGATGTACGATGCTGTGGATATATCAGAAACGCTGCGTGATTTGAACTCGATAATAATGCAAGACGGAGACGTAGAGGCAGCCAATTTACCTTTTCGTTCCTGTTCCGGGGTCTCGCGCAGGATGACATAAAAGGGTCGGTGACTCGCTACCGCGTTGCTGGGATGAGAAAACCAGCCGCATCATGCGATCGAGATGATGATGGCCATTAGAGGCCTTCAAGCCGCATGCAGAACCAACATGTTGGAAGATGAAGGAGATGTTGACCGCTCAGGAGATGGTGCTCGGCTTACATTCATAACGCCGAGCTGGCTCGAGAGCATAATGCTGATGTTTGTGAATGAACTTTGTAGTGTGCGCCAAGCCAGCACAGGCCAAGAGTCCAGGAATCCTCCCTTACTACATAGATAGCACATGCGCGAGATGGTGCACTGTAGAGCATTCTCAAGAAGTGCTATGGTCCTTGAGTGCGGGAGGCCGAGGCCTGAGAGCTAACATCGTGCCGCGTGCGGGTGAATGTGATCGCCGATACTGGATTTTCAGAAAGAGCCCGAGCCAGACCGGAGTGTGACAGCTTGCGAAAGCTGTAGTAGTCCAGTAATATATAGCCGGAACCAGGAATCATCAAGCAGCTCAATAGTCATTAGGCGCTTCCCGCGGCTGTGACCTTATGAAGATCCGCCGCGTCGGCAGCCACACTTTAGATGTGGGTCATTTTCCTGCTGTGATTCGAAGTCTGCATTTGTTACACAGCCTCGCTAGAGCGAACGACCATGTCGTCGGGCCACAGCCGTCAAGGGACAGGCGAGATTAGTGCAGTTCGAGAGAGCTCCTCGAGGAGAAGCTCGGAGTTTTCCGTCAAATTAGGCGACATAGCCGAATTCGAGAAGTACGTAGAGCGACGTCCGCTCAGGTCGTTGGTGCCATTTCGATATAACAAAATGACGGGGGCGATGGTAGCATACAGGGTGTGGCCAACTCCGACAACAACTGAAGGTTGTGCCGACCCTCAGTTCGAAGTTCGCTTACTTAAATACTTGATTCGTCCTTCGCAGAGTTCGCAAGGCTTCAACAGGCCTAGACGAGAGCTACGTGAATCGTGTGGCCCGAATTTGACAAGGGAGTCGCCCTGTATGTAGCCTGTAGGCGAAGCATGACGAGGAGATGTTGTGAAAGTGTGTTTTCCTCAGGTGTCAACTGAAAATGCCAAGACCCTCTCCCGCGGCCAATGGCTGCTGTCACTCTCGTAAGATGTTCATCCATCACGACCAACACCAACTCCCACCCTCTCAACAATGCCGCCCAATCCCTCCATCCGCATATTTGCGGTACCGCCAAGGTTCCTCTGCCCATCAGTGCCTCGCCAATTTGTGCGCACAATACGGTCAATAGCACCTCCGAAGAAGCTGCACAAGTTCAATCATGGCAAGGATCTACCAGTATTACGAGCCACCCAAAAGGCTGCATTTCTGCGGAAAGAACACAACATGCCACTACGGACAGGCGCTATTGCTATCAAGAAGGGCATGACGGGTATTTACGATCCGACAACAGCAAAACGAGAAGCATGTACAGTGCTTCAGCTGGATAGATGTCAAGTGGTCAGCCACAAACGACGCGATGTACATGGGTACTGGGCAGTGCAGGTTGGTTTCGGCACGAGAGAGGCTCGCAATGTCACGCGGCCGGAAAGAGGGCATTTCGCTGCGCAAGGTGTGCCTCTCAAAAGCGAGGTTGCTGAATTTCGAGTCAAGAATGAAGAAGGCCTGCCAAAGGTTGGCAGCATCATCACAGCAGACCTCTTTCAGCCAGGACAACATGTTGACGCGAGAGGTGTCACTCGCGGAATGGGGTTTGCAGGAGGCATGAAGCGATGGGGATTTTCTGGTCAGCCAGCATCTCATGGTACCTCTTTGACTCATCGAGCCATGGGTTCAGCTGGTGCTTCCCAAGGCAGCGGGTCACGTGTGCTTCCGGGCAAGAAGATGGCAGGTCGAATGGGACACAAAAATCACACAGTGAAAAATCTGAGGGTCATGAAAGTCGATGCAGAGAACGGAATCGTTGTGGTGAACGGAGCTGTTCCCGGACCGCGCAATTCCATCGTGAGAATCCAAGACGCCATCAAGAAACCATGGCCAAATGTCTCGCCCGATATGGGCATTGTTCCATTCGTCAGGGAAGGCCCGACTCCGAAACCACTCCCAGAAGATCTTTGAAGAGCCAGGTATAACGAACTTGGATCTTACCTGACTCATGTTCAAGCGCCACGCTTCAACTTCATGCACACTTGGTACGAAGAACATGGGCTGTACAGAAGGGCAGCCGTACGTCCACCTACGCCCTCTTTCAAAGTTCCGGCGATATTATTATACCCTGTGGAAGAGCCTCCGAGCCCTGCGAATGCTGTTTCATCCAATAGCAGAAGCAGATTATACCTGTATTGAGTTTCAATCTACCACTCCGGCGGCGGACGCTATTACTCGATTCTTGAAAGAGGGTGTATAGAGCAGGTCACATGAAAGGCATCAATATCCGGAGTAGCAAGCAACTTGCTATCCTCATTGGACGGTGCCTCGGCGAAACAGGCATGAAAAGGTGCTGGTCACCGCTTCCACAGGGATCTCAAGACATCCACCAGGTTGATCGCTCAACCACGCGTGTCCTGAAACTCGTGCACGAGATTTACACTTTCGGCGCGCAGGCCGCGCGAAAAGCATATCTGAGCTTCCCTGCGCATACAGTGCGTTTACAGAAATCGTGTCGCGCGCCGAAAGTCTCGGTATGCAAAGTGGTACGGTGCTCAAAGGGCCGTTTTGTCCGTACCACATTCTTCATGCCGGCCACAAATGGAGGGAGCAGCGGAGTCTATATCAACACAGGACCGCGGTGCAAAGCCTAGATGTGATCTGTAGCACAAGGCATGTTGGGCGTCTCACGTAACACAAAGATCTGGAGATGAGGCTTGTACTATGTATTGAATAAATGCCTCGCTTCGACTGATTTTCTGGAACAGACGCCTCGTTTTACTGTATCAACATCCTCTTTTGGCAGTCTCGCTTCCCTTTGTGCTACCAATAGTGACACGACTAGATCTGCATCAAAAACGGTTACATGCGGTCACTTGGAATGGTGCTACCGACTGCACGGCCTGATTGCCAGACATTCGTGGACGGTGTCAACCTCTGTAGTTCGCAGTGCTAATTATGCGACGGCATCCAGCTGGATATTCTATCAGCACGCTGCCAACGCGACGGCCAGCCCAATTGCCGGTCTTGTTTCGGAAGACAATCAAACCCTACTTTTCACACTATAAGGAGAACCACTGTCTCATAATCACTCACTACGTGACCACGCGTCACTTCATCCCGATGGTGGCAGAAGTGACAAAGGCAATAGTTCGTGGGCGCGCTTGAACCATACCCCAGAGATGCGTATCAGACAGATGAAGATCAGTATTCGACCAGAGGCGTACAATTGCCATCCCAGCACTTCGAGACCACTCATCAAGCTGCAGAGACTTGTTCTTGTTGGTTGCCAATAACGCGCTTGCCACGTTCCACTGCCGGCCCAATATCGACCCACGCGGGTCAAATGCTTCACAAGACCACGCAGCAGACTACATCCTGTGTCAAGATTGTAGCGTCCGCCGCCCGAGTGGTAGATTATACCTTAATACAGGCATAATCTGCTTCTCCTATTGGATAAAAGTTCATAAAACAGTATTCGCAGGGCTCGGAGGCTCTTCTACGGGGTATAATAATACTACCGAAACCTGAACAGACGGTGTAGAATCCTAATCAGACTAAACAAGAGATATGGCTCACAAGTCAATGCGACCAAAAGGTGACAAGAAAGAACGCAAAGGCAAAAAATAGCTGGTGACCAACTGACGCCAAGCAAATCGGCGCTCATTCCGCAGGATGACAACAGCACATGACAAAGCCGCCGAGAGCTCTCCTAATCCGAGCTCTAGATCTCACCTTCATGCTTCGGCCTATATATGATGCATCCCGACTCCACGGCACTGCATCAGTCAATGCGTTGAGATCAAAACAATGTCTCGTCCAACACACTCCCATGCCGATGCAGATGGGCATTTCCGACGCAAAGCTAGCTCGTTCCGCAACTTCATCTCCAAAGAACCTGGAGCGCAGTATCCTCCAGAGAAAGGCCGGTATGCTTTGTATATGAACTATGGATGTCCATGGGCGCATCGTGCATCTGCTGTCCGGGCCTTGAAAGGTTTGGAGGATGTGATTCAGATGATTCCGACGGACTTCGATCTGACTGAAAATGGATGGACATTCACCGGCAAGCATGGGAGTGAGGAGAAGGATCCGTTGTATGGTTTCACCGGGTTGAAGCAGTTGTATTTGAAGGTTGAACCTGAGTATGAGGGGAGATATACGGTTCCTTGTGAGTGAGGTTGTATCACATGTGAGCAATGTGTGGAGAAAGCTGATGGTCGAACGCTCGCGCTTAGGTCTATTTGATAAGAAGACTGAGACGATTGTGAATAATGAATCTAGTGAGATCATCAGGATGTTCTACACGGAATTCGACGATCTCATCGCAGAGGAGCTGAGAGAGTCGAGCAAAGGTGATCAAGGTCTCTTTCCAGAACATTTGAGGAAGGACATCGAAGAGATGAATGAATGGGGTAATGTTTCATGTGTCTTGTCTACATGATCTGATGCTAACGACTATGCAGTATACAACACAATCAACAACGGCGTCTACAAATGCGGATTCGCCACCACGCAAGCCGCTTACGACGCCAACATCTATCCCCTCTTCGAATCCCTCGACCGACTCGAAGCGCATCTCACAAGCAAAGGCACTCCTTTTCTCTTTGGCGACTTCATCACAGAAGCTGATATTCGACTCTTCACAACTCTCATCCGCTTCGACACAGCGTATCACACCATCTTCCAGACAAATCTCAAATCTCTCAGACATGACTATCCGAAGCTGAATCTTTGGTTGAAGAGGATTTATTGGGATGAGGGTAAGCTGACAAATGGCGGAGCTTTCAAGAAGACGACGGATTTTCAGGCGTATAAGGAGGGGTATGCGAGGGCGAGGGGACGGCAGTTGAGTAAAGGCGGTGGTGGGGAGGTTGTTGCGCCGAGGGGACCGGCGGTTGATATTGATCCGTTGATGGAGGAAGAGAAGTTAAAGTGAATGCCAGAACGTGAGTAGAGTAAAGTGAGTCCATCACACTTGCACGTTCTTTCTCTCCCGCATCTCGCTCCTTCCCGAACTTTGCTTCACATGTCATCGAATAGGAGGCAAGTGCGTCTTCCCTCCACTTTCCATTCTTTCCACCTCATCAACCTCCCCATCCCTCAACCACACACACCCTCAACCACACACACCCTCAACCACAACCACACACCTCTCATCCTCCTCCACCAAGAAAAAAAAATGGACCCCACCTACACCCTCGCCATAACCCAATCCCCACCAGGCACACTATCCTGGCTCCTCCACTTCGACCACAACCCAGAAGCCTACACCACCTACCTCGACACCCTGCCCAAATCCTCTCGCACCAGCAGCGCAAAACAAATCTACCCCACAGCTTCCCTCACAGATCCCAAACTGCGCGCTCACTTGATGATGGCTAAGCATAAGAAGTTTTTGGAACAGGTGAGTCCGAGAGAGGGATGTGATGTGATGTGTGTGAGTGCTGAGTTTTTTTTTTCTTCTTTCTTTCTAGGATCCTGAGGGTTGGAGAAGATTTGAGGAGAGGAGGATTCGGGAGTGTGGGTTTGAGGGGGAGGAGTTGAAGAAGAGGGTTGGGGATGCGGTTTTGGGGAGGGCGGATAGGATGTGGGTTAGGTTTGTTATGGAGTTGCAGGGGGTTGAGGAGAGGTGAGTTGAAACTTGAATGGTTGATGAATCTGGGAGAAGGGAATTATGCTGATGAGGTGGTAGGCGGGAGGAGAAGGGAAAGGAGAGGAAGTGAAGAAGGATTGAGCGTCACGACATGAACGGGCATGGATTGGTCTTGGTCGATTCAAAGCGAGGCGAAATTGCGTCTCGTGGCTACAGAGCTAAACATGGCCTGTGAGCTATACTTATCTACCACATGAATCTCTGCAGCTGACCAGGCTCTGATGGCCATTCAAAGGTCCAATTGACAAAGATGTATCCAGTGATTGCATTGATTGCCAAGAACCACACCGTTTCAAGCACGACTCGGTAGTCATATGCCGCCATGATGCCCCAGAAGTCCTTCGTCTTGTCCTGAGAGCCAGCAGAAAGTGGGAAGTGCATGCGCCAAACAACATATGGAATGATGCAGTACCGTGGCTCGACCAGCGGCGCTGTGCATAGACTGAGAGCTGTCGTTATGATGAAGACGAGAACGAAAGACACCATTGCGGTGCTGTTACCGTCGGGCACACGCGTGGCACGGCGGTCCGCATCTTCAGTGGCGTTCGACTTCAACGGATCGGAAGAGGGCCGCGTGACCGGCTCTTTGGGTGCAGACTTGCTTGCAGCATCAGGCTGCACCATCTTCCGGAATATCTTTCCAGCCTCGCCTCTCGTTTCGATACACGCCCACGCAGTGAAAACGTAGATCGGTGTCACGGCAAAACGCATCCATTGAGGTCGAAGCAGCCGCTTGAAAATGTAAAAGTGGTAGTGTCGATTGTCTGCCAGCATGAATGGATGTACGACTGTGTTGAAGTGGACGATCAGGCATGCCAAGCCGATAAAGGCTGTAACGACCCAGAGACGAGGCAGGAAGAATCGTCGTCGAAAAGATATCATAGGCTCGATGCTAGCAAGGCCAGGAATCCGCGACAGAATTGTGATCGGGAAGAGGATGAATTGTGGTAGCAGCAGGGGCCACGAGAAGAACGCCAGAAAGGGCCACAGATAGAGCATCTGAGGGAGGTTGATGGTGGCAACGTGATTCGATTTGTCGCCGAGCACAACGCCTCCATTCCAAATAATGAAACCTGCGAAGATCGCGAGAGTCGTCAGATAGGGCATCAGGGTCTGCACAAGCTGCAATAGTCGGTTTGGTTGAGTGACGGCATGTGCGCCGCAAGCAGCAATGGAGATGAGTGTTCGAAAGTAGTCTGACCTCATTAGCACATGTCTCTTGCTACGATCCGATGAGATGCAGTACCTTCGACAAAAGCATCCCTCACAGGAGGATCATAGATAACGTTCATCTTCCAGCTGGTCTTCGCCACACTCCAGGTCGTATCGCCGAAGCCCTCAGCCCTACGATACATTGACTCCTTGACCACTCTGTGACCTTGATCCAGGTTTATGAAGGTTGACAGAGCGGCAGGAAAGATTGACACCCAGAAGATATTGGTTTGCCTGAATGTTAAGCTAACCACTCCAAGTGCAACCTGCACTGCTGCGTCTTTGATCGTTCCTCGTCGGTTCGCCACGACCTGCAAAGAGTACCAGTAGAAAAGCACGACCGACAACGTCGATGCCACATCCGTGTAGTAAAGTGCCGAGAAGAAGAACAGGGGCGGAAACAATACAATATTGACCGCGCTGTGATTGGCTAAGATTCCACTGATATGGCCATGCTGGTTGTTGTTCTGTCGTCTGATATTGTAGGTCGCGCGTATGACTAGCATCAATGCTACGAGGCATATTGCATTGAGCAGCCGGAGGTTGCGAACGTCGCACCCCAGGAGTGGTCTGAAGAGGACTGAAAGCAGGTAGAGTCCTGGTGGCGTAGTAATCTTTGGATCCCAGACATCCCAGTGATCTGCACAGAAGTGTTGCGCCTGGCGAACATGGAAGACTTCGTCCTGTGTAGAATATGAGATGTGGTTTGACCCTACCTTGTTCGTAAAGCGGGATGACCTACCAGGTAAGGTTCTCGGACGGCATTGTTTACCGTATTGTACCATGCGAACAGCGGCGACAGCAAAGACGCGGCCTCATTCGCCATGTTGGGTATCAATAATCACTCCCAGCGATCTTGTCACCGCATGTTTGGGAAAGGAGGGAGAAGGAGGTCGAGGATGAGGTCGAGTTTAGAGTTTAGGGGCGCGATTCATTGGCAAGCGCAAGCGCGACGCGTCGATCTTCCACCACCGCCTCCACCTTCATCAATCCTTAACCCGAATACAATCCAGATCTGCAATTCTGCGATGCATTCCGACACAAGATGGCGCTCCCACTTCCGTCCGGCCTCACGCCAAATGAAGTCGGCTTTCTCTGCGAAATGGAGCTTGTCACCGTGATCCCCCGCCAAAGACTCGAAAGCCTTGAACTACTCGGCGTATGCAACATCCCCAGCATAATTCCTAACCATACTCTAACCCTTCATAGGGACCATCAGCCCGCCTAAATCCACCCTTCCCATCCCAGATTCCTCTCTGGCTTGCACTCCTCCTCAAACGGCAGAAACGCGCCAATATATCTCCGCCACCTTGGCTCTCCATACCCTCTCTCACTGCACTTCTCGACTTCGAAACCGACGAGAAATGTGCAGGAGTCTTCTCCCCAGCGCCAGCCCTCCCTCCACCTTCCGGAGTCTCCGCCCTGCCTGGTGACCCATACTTATCCTCCGAGTCCCAGGAGATCTCAACACCATTCCTCTCAGACTCCTCCACGACCCGCGCACAACCTGATGCTTTGCCATATCATTGGATCGAGATCAGTCATCTGCTGCTTTCACATGCGAGCGATGATTTTGAGGATGCCGAGGTTGTGAGGAGATTGGTCAGGGATTTGAGAGAGGTGAGAATGAGTAAATTGAGGAAGGGATACCAGGCACTGGAAGCTGGCGCTGGCTTGAAGGTCAACGGTGTGGGAGGGATGGAGGTCGCGGAGGTCAGAGGATTCGTTGGAGGTGTTGTAGATGGGATGAGGAGGCTGAACCGTTCGAGAGAGGAGACGCAAAAGGAGGAAGAGGCGAATGGAGAGGGTGGTGCATTCGGGAGCTCACGATATGAGGACGATGATGATATGCAGTTGTGATGAGACATGTCTCCGCAATTTCCCTGCCGAAGGGTGTGCTTCTGGTGGCATATTGAAACAAACACCTGCAAAGGACGAAGAAGACTCCAGATTTTCTCCACGGGTACACCACCTGTCAAGACAACTTGATCAAGCTGCGAATTGCTTGTTGGCCTGCTAAGTCTCGTGTGATCAGCCATGACTCCGCCACCGCGTAGACAAGACCGCCAAGGCCAAAACCTTTCGTTGCGCAATGGAATGGCATAGCATGGGTTTGCGACAGGTCGTGCGTGCGCATTGAATGATCACAAGAGGCCTGCAGTTGGCACACTTCCGATCTATCGTGCGGTTAAGATATTCCTGGGTCACAGTTTAAAATTACTTGCTTCAAGAAGCTTTAGGCCTTTTTCGTCGACCATTGACGACTAGGTCCTTTGAAACGCCAGAGCACTCAGCAAGCAACTGATGGCCTGGATGAGCGCAAAGTATGCCCCAACACTCTCTCCAAAATTTCCCCACTCCAGCCTTCTTCTCTCATACAGCACGCTGCTCTGGAAGTTTTGGACTCGGAACAGCCTGAGCAAGGGTAGTACCGGTCCAAAGGACTCTGAATCTTTCCAGAAACATCGCAAGTAGGATCAAACATTGGGTGTTCGGTTTAAGGTGACATGATATTGATATGTAGCTGTTCCATTTCGATACTGGATGTAGACCGGATCCATGGTGACTGTGGTCGTGGAATCGACGTTGACGAGCGTATACTCGCCGTTTCCGGTGGTGTAAGCTGTAGCAGCGTCCATTGCGTTGCCGTCGTACACTAGCATCCAGAGATCGGGCCCAGAGACGTAGTTGAAATCCCAATTCGACTGGTTGGCTGGAATGCATTGGCATGATCAGATCGCTTGGTATAGATGGATGGTCTTACTGTTGAAGGTGAAGTTTAGATTGAGGAAGACTTGAATAGAGCATACAACGAGGTGTTTCGAGGGATGAAAGTGAATCGATGGCTTGTCGTCTGAGCCGATGAAGTTCGGATGTACAGTCATGTCCCAGCTGTCAGTGCAATTGCGGGAAGGTAGCCCATGTTCGATATCCGAGTTATTCCAGCGCTGCTCCGCGGCTCCGATTGAAGCGACTTGCTCCTCTGTCAAGCTATCGCACGGAGGAGATTTGTCGTTCTGCCCGATGAAGCATGACTGTGGCCCAAGAATGTGTGTTTCGAAGGGTGCAGGATACATCCTAGAATTAGACACTGCTCCATTGTAAGTCTCTCTTATACCTAAAAATTGTGTACAAGCACAGCTATCGATGAAATTATCCCTTGAGAGACCCAAACTTGACTCCCTTCACTTATCACTTCTGCTTAAGTGAAGTCGTCGGGTCCTCACCTGCTTCGTCTCTTGTGATAGCTATATCATGCGGTTGTAACACGCAGAGCTTTGGTCGCATTGATTAGCAAATAGAACGGAAGCGTTTGCAAGAATGAGACATTTGGCATATCAGGATCAGAGGATCTTCTCGCTCTATAGAGAACCGCGTGAACCTAATTCGTTCCCTCCTAAGCCCTTTATCACTCAATCAAGGTCCATCTTGCATCCACCTCGCATCAGCCATTCCCAGCAGCATCCTCGAATTCCCAAGAACCTTCTTCACCATCTCCCACTCCACACCCTCCATATCGTGCGCCGTCTTGAACATGACTGAAAGAACGTTCACTTCCTGATGTCCAAAGCGCCCAAACCCGTGCTGCCACAACCAATCTGGGGTCGGAATCGAATTCGGAACCTGCTTCAAGTGAATTTGACGCATCCATTCCATCAAATTGGACCAGTGTGGTGTACGATCAGATGTAAATGCATTTACTTTGGCTTTGATCTTCCAGCCTTGCTTGTAGAAAGTTATGAGAATGCGGACGAAGCGACGCAGAATTGAAACGCTGAAGCGAGGGGTATCGACAAGATACCGATTTTCGAAATAGAAGATCCCAGCTGTTTCTTCGCGGATTTCTTTGTTGACTGAGATGAGGGCGGGGCGAGAGTATCCTGAGGAAGTGATGATGGTTGGAGTATCAGTAACGAGAGCCATGCGGTAGATGAGATTTCGTAGCTCGCCTGGAAGGTCGAGGAAGCGGAAGGACTCATTTGGTCTAGGGTGATTGGTAGATGTCATGTTGGTCGTGTTGAGCGCTGCTTTCGCGCGGAGTATCGCAATTCGGACTGATATTTAGGAGACGCGGCAAGGTTGGACCTGGTATTCGCAGCCTTGTCGAGTCGGTCGAAAGCGTCTCTATGTTGCTTAGATTGATGATAGTCGAGCGGTTCCGTCTGCGAGTAGGGCGTGCTGGATGTTGTTCTGAAGGGGCTGAAAGTCGATTGTGTTCTGAGTACTGATGTTCAGATGTTGCTGGTGTTCAGTGGTAGTGTGGTGTTTTGTGTAGTGGGTGATCATTTTCAGAATCTTTAGTAGTAAGATGAATTCGTTCCACTGGTTCACATGCGCTCCATGCTGCTTGTGAAACACAGCAATAAGTGAACACATGCTGCGCGCGGAACTGAGTCATATGCAGGATGTCGACACACGCATGGAAGCGGGATTCCTTTGCTCGTGGTGAGCGATGGCATGGTGGTAGCGATTAGGCGTTGATACCTGTAGATCCACTCGTGTCGCGCGCAGGAAACAATTGTAAAACAGAAGGAAGTATTGTGTAATGCCGGTATCTGAAGAGTCGTGTTCTTCTCGGTAGAGACGTCTTTCGCTTCCTCAGGCGGATGAGGTTGCGGACGATACATTTTGGTGCGCTCGCCTGTATTTATGGGTGGGTCTCTCACGCCTGCGGCCTTCGCTCCGGAAATACAGCATCAAGCCGCTGGGCAAACTCGTAGACTTCTTGTTCTGACCGCGCAGATTTCATGGCCGCTCTCTGACGATACCATCTAATCAGTGCATAGATGAGTGCGATGAGGAGCAGAGCGAAGACGAATATGATGACGACGAGTATTGCGGTGTGCTTCGCGTGATCGTAGTGACGTGACTGCTTCAAATCGGTTGCGCCAGCCGAGTCCGAGGGGTTGTTCATAATGGCGGTTGAGCGCTGCTTACGATGTGTCGCAGAAAGTGTGTTGTTGTCTTGAAAGTCCGAAGTCCGAAGTCAGAATGTTGCTTTGTATGTAATGCGCCTAATGCGTGCGCGCGAGTGAAGTGGCGGAGGCAGCAATTCGGGCCTGTGCTTTTGCTTGTGCTTGTGCGACTTACACCTCCACCTCACCTTTCACTTCTCGTGCCGCATCTAAGACAGATTCTCACCCTACAAAAACACAAGGTGAACGTAGTGGCCCTCACTCACGAGTTCCTCTGGATGGGGCACTTTATTCGACCAAGGCTCACTGCCAGTTCCATCAGTCTCTTCGCGGAAATCTACCATCCTCGTTCACGCAGGCGGCTACAACCCTCAGGTTGAGGCCGACAGATGCTGGAAATCCCGCATTGGTTGCCGATTCATTCTTCTAGAGTCCAGGTTCTCCAGTCCTGAGTAATTTTATGACTGACAAGGTGGTGGTTCTGGTCATGTCGACCATAACTTCGCCAAGTGACTTTCGACCCCGCGAGCCAATACTGCAAGCCACGCTGAGAATCCCACTTGGCGTTGAAAATCTCATGCATGAAATATCGGAAACTGATTCATGCCAGGAAGCCCAGGATGTACGGATTCGGAACGAAAGGCCGAATTGAGTTTGATCTGCCATGGGCCCTGTGGCTGGAGCGCAAGGCCTGCTTGACTGCTTGCCTGCTTTTGTCGGTGGCAGCAGGTCCACAACTTGTCAGAACCAAGCCGCAATGCATGGAGACCAGAGCAATGCATGGAGACTAGACTTGAATCTGTCGCTTAAGCTGTATCTACACATCTAGTAGTACACCTCTTACCCCAAGAGCCATCTAATGCTTCTTCTCACCTAGAGTGTCATAGCCTAACATACCAAAGGCTACAAATATCATCGCGCCACCGATGTAGGTTGGAAAGGAAGGTGCAATGCCCCATGCGAGCCAGTCCGCAAGGGCGACGAAAAAGACACTAAGAACGTTGGCCATCGACCCAAAGACTGGGTCGGTCCAGATGACAAGCACGGCAAGCAGCGTGAGAGACACTGTAGGATGGCTTAGTGGATATGCGATATGTGAGAGGGGAGAACTCACGGGACCCTGCAAGCACCGCAATGATGATCCAAAGGATTTCGTATCCAGTCGGCAAGACAAAAACCTCCCAGCCAAGAATGTGCAGGGGTATCAAAGGCACCCATAGAATAAAGAATGTGTAAAACCCAGTCATAGCACTTGCCGCAAGTGTCAGAGGAAGACTGCTCTCTTGCGACTCGGGTCTGGAAGAACAAGCGAACTTCTTGAACAAGACTTCGTAAAGTCCAAATGCCAATGCTCCTACGCATGCGATTATGTTTCCAAGAAGTCTGGATGCGCCAATTGCGCCCTCTTCTTCCGAGTGTTCCGCCGTTGTATCTCCATATGCGATAGTGAAAGTACCGGCGATCGAGATGGCCACTGCTGCGATGGAAATCCATCCCAGCTTTTCCTTCAAGATGGGCACAGAGAATGCTGCAGCAAAGAATGTACTGCAGTTGTAGATAGCAGTCAAGTCGGCCGGCGTTGTAAGAGACAAAGAAGTGAACCAAGACAAGCCAGAAACGGTGAGGGCGACCGTGACAATAGCCATTGTTGCCGCAAGAAAGTCCAGAGGCCCACCTTGCTGGCCTTGGCGTTTAAAGATCATCTTCGGACCCCAAGTGGCATACGAATCAATGCCCGCGATGGATCCTCTCAGCTGGTTGTTGTAGTCGCGAACCCATTGCATGTAGGGAGACTTCCTGTCCTTGAAGCGCAGATACGATATGTGCAGTATCCAGGGCAGGGCTAGGGAGGAATGAGTGATGTACATGGTTGCGAAGGGCTTTTTCCAGCCCAGTTCGTCTTCCACGTAAGCAGTAGCTTCTGTGTTGACCACAAAGCCTAGGACGCATATCGCCAGGGTGAGTCCAATCAGCCAGAACGCGACCTTCTTCTTGGGCGGAGGTTGATCGTCACTTCCATCGTAATTTCTGTAGTGAGATACGGGAGTCCTCTCCCCGCCAAGATCAGCGTCCAGCTCGTCGAGCTCAATGTCATCTTCCTGGCTGGCCCGTCCAGACTCGAGAAATGGCTCTTGTTGATCGTCGTCGCCGAATGGTTTTCGCGGTCCATTGGGAACAAGGCGACTCATTGTGTCTGCAATATGTGGCGCTTTGTGAGATAACCGTGCCCCGATAATGCCAGGCCAGTTCCCAGGAAGGGTCCGCCCTCTGCCGATTGACTTGGTGATCCTGCTACCTTGCCATTTTCCCGCGGCGCAAACTTCGCTCCGTAATATCCCCAGCGGCGGCGAGGCCAAGACGTGAGACAGAGTGTAGTTTCCGGTGATGATCAGGGCGGACGCAGAGTGAATCGCAGCAGGAAGCGTGCGGCGGCGGCGTGGTCAATAAGAGCGAGGTGAACAGGTTTGTGATTGTGAATGGGCGGCAGCGGCAGCAGGAGCGACGCCACAGCAACTCCACTTCGCTTGCACACCTGATCCGAACCGTCTCCAAGGCTTGACCTGGACCATTACTCGCGACTCGCAGCTCTCGCTCCTCCTCACATATACAACACAACGACCCATGCCGCCCGGCACCCGCTGACCACCGCCGCTCTCGAGTCCTCACCTCACGCCATCGGTCGCGCTGCCTGGCACCTTCACGAGCGCCGCAGACAAATCGCCTTGTTTCGCGGCGACACAATCCCATAACACATCACCCGCAGACGCAGAGGCACTTAGGCACCTTATATCACACAGCAGCGCCATGAACGTCCTCCCACCAGCACTCTCCGCCCCGCACCTGCTCGCCCGCAACCGCAACCGCTTCTCTCCATCTCGCGGTAAGCAAATCTACAACCTTGGTGTCCCCAGACATCGCCTGACATTTTAAATCGTCTTTACAGAGCCTTTCAACACCTCACCGCACAACATGAGTTCCTCCCGCAAGCGCAAGGCTTCCGAAGAGCCCGACAACGACCGCATGTCGACTTCGCCCTCAGCCTCGCCTTCAATACCCGGACGAACTCTGCCGCAAGCCCGCAGCATAAAGAGAACCAGGACGGGAGCAGCACAAGGCCGCCCGCTTGCTCTGCCACGCCTGCTCGAGACACTGTCAGCCGATCAGATGCGTCAACTTCTACAAAATGTCTGCGATCAACACCCGGAATTACAGCACGAGATCGTCACCAAAGCACCGCGGCCCTCCGTCGAGTCCACGCTGCAAGTCCTCAGCAAATATGAAAACGCCTTCCGGCAATCTTTCCCGCTCGGCAACCGCCCCACTTCAGATTACGCATTCAACCGGGTACGGCAGCATTTATCGCAGCTGATAGATGCTGTACGAGAATACACACCTCACTTCCTGCCGCCCCATGAGACGCAAGATGGTCCTTCTCTCGCCTATCTCGACTCAGTCACCGAAATGATCCATCGCCTACCAGACTGGGATACCTTCCAATATCAACGACACAAAAACGAAGCTTACGATGAAATTGCAAAGGCTTGGGCTTTGGTCATCCGAGAAGCAGCGAAGCGTGCCGGCGGCTTCCATCTACAGTTCGGCGGCTGGGACCGGAAGCTGGTGGAGCACAACCAGAGAAGTGGCGGCAAGATGGAAGAGGCCGTCAACGAGCTGAAGGCAGCTCTAGGCTTCATTCAAGCCGGAGCAAGCACGGCTCCCGCCACACCAGGCATCAGCGAAGAGCGCGCAAGCATACGGCAACAATTGTTCGGAGGCACTTACGGCCAGCCGACACCACCATCTCAATTAGGAATCGGTCAGCACAGCGGATGGTAGCATCATCATGGCATTGAAACCGGCACTGCAGACATGGGATGGGATATTTGATTTGCAGCGTTTCATCGTGAGCGTTACGTTCTTGCAGGGTGGAGTTGAGCATACAATGGGACATCCGGTGTCGACTTTGCGCGTGGAGCTTGGGATGGCTACAGAGGGCTACGTAATTTCGGCGTTGGGAGCTTGGTGACTTCTGCATACGGAGGGATACACTGTCATTTTGTTTTCAAGACGATGAGCCCGAGAAGTGGCCTATATGAACGAAAGAAGGCACGCGCATGGCGTGGCCGACTGATATCCAGGTAATCCCTGATTGACTGATCTACTGATCGAAGAATGAGATTCTTTTCTTGTGTGAGACTCTCTCGTGCCTTCCTCCCTCATTCGCCTCCCGTGCCTTCTCTCGCTAGACCGCTGATGCTGACGATACTACCTAGTCATCCTCACGTCCTTCCATACCCAAATTTTCACCATCTCCATCTTCACTTACTTCGTCTATTGACAGCAAGTGAGTTGGTTCTAGTCGTGTGATTAAAACCCGTATTATTCAATAAGGTACCTTTATCATGTGCTCGTAAATGCTCTTGACATAAATTTCCAATACCAACAAACGCCTTGCTATGCATCTCTATCTTTTTATACAATCACCAGAAAAATATCGCACCAGCAAACAAAGCGATAGCCATAACAGCAAAACTCACTCGTACCAGTGAAGCACTGTTTTGTTCCTTGCCACAACATTCTTGCGTATACGTCACACCGTTCGCGGCAGCTGCGACGTGGAAAACGGAACCCGGCTCCGGAGATCCGCGGTTATAGTAATCGACGAGGAGGAAGTTGGGTGGGACGCCCCAGGCTTCTGCAGAGGATGTTTTGTTAGTCATGGATTGATTTAGTTTAGAGACGGGAGACTTACGGGTGCAGTTCAAACTCGTGGCGCCAAGACGACCGATTTGGTTTTGTTGACCGTTGGTGAGGTTGATGTCGGCGGTGTTGGGGATGAGGATGGCTTCACCACTGCCTAGTCCGATGCTGGAGAGGTCGACGGCGGTGTTGAGGTTGTGGTTGGCCATGTACATGTAATGCTTCCGAGCTAGAGTCTCGTTCAAGTTCGGGGGACGCTGGATTGTGCAGGGGAAGGATCGGTTGACGGGAGAGAAAGGTGTTTCCCACATGTGGGTGAATTCGTCGAGAATGTATGGGACTCGTGATTGATCTGCCTCGTAGTCCATGAAGATGACGACGCGCTGGTTCTTGATGATCATTTCGCCCAGCGTGGGCCATTGGAATCGGTACTGCGGGACGTAGGCGGGCTCGTAGACGTAAGGCAGGAGACCTGCGTTGGTGATGGCTGGCACGAAGTTTTCTACATCAGTGGTGTCGCTGTTGCCGACGAGAATCGTGACGACGTCGTAGGGATGGGACTCAAGCCATTCTCGGAGAGTTTCGAGCTCGTCTTGCCATGGTCCTGCATTGAGTTCGGAGCAGGATGTGTGGCAGTTCCACATTGTGTTATTCTCCCAGTGAACCTGACCCTGAAGCATGCGAATGCCGTCGTTGAGCTGGTCGGTGATGGAGAGCTCTTGGTTTGAAGCTGCGTTGTTCTTCACAGAGAAGGCGGCATTATGAGCTGTGACCTGCGTAATGTTGGAGTATTTCCGCGCGCAGAACTCTGGGAAACCGTTACAAGGAACAGTGTTCATCGGTTGTGTCGAGCTTGTGGTCGAGCTTGCAGTGGCATTGGTGGCATTGGCTGTAGTGGTGACTCCGCCGATTATCGTGAGAGACACCGACTTTGACGAAAGCGTAATCTGCGAGTTTGATGATGTCGACGACGCGGTTGCGTTCGATGAGCTTGTTCCGGTGGCTGTTGACGAGCTCTGGTCGACCGTCCTCTGCCCTGTGACTTGGACATATGTGTACTCAGAGCCTGTGAAAGCGGATGTTGGAATGTTCGTAGTGATGGTCCTATATGAATTCGTGAAGGACAATGCCGAATATGTATAGGTCGAATCGTCCGTGTCGCTACTGCTGGAGCTGCTGTCTCGTCCGCTGACGCCCAGTGCTGCCAGGCACAGCAGCCATAGGGTCCTTGGGATCATTTCGGCAGCCGACTCTGCTCCACTGCGCCCAGAAGAAGCGGGAAGTGAAGCTGGAGATGTCTCTGGAGGGCAACAAAGAGGAGTTGTGCAATCACACAGAGCCACAGTGTACACGCATCACGGTGTTAGGAACATCGCGGCTCTCAAGCGACTTCGTGGTGAAGGCCAAACTCGCGGCGCAGAAGCGCGATGCAGCGCTACCGCGAAGCTACCGCAACAATCCTGCAGGTGCATCGTCGCTCTGTCTGCGTGACGTATGTGGAGAGCAGATTTCAAGCATGCCGCGCAATAGGACTCCATTTATGAAGCTGTGGCAACGGGCATTGGCCTCCTCCGCTTGGTGTGGGAGAGGACTTCTCATTGAACTGTATACCATTTTTGTATGCAATGGCTTTTGCACAGGGAGAGAGCTGGCCGAGAGCAACTTCAATGAGATTAGGGCATTACTCCAAATCGAATTCTGGGTAGAAAGTTGGCGGTGTCTTTCGTGGATCGACAATCGACATTTAGGCTCAGCCTGCCGACATTTCACACCCCTGTCGCAGCTGAAAAGATCGACTTCTCTCCCAACAACCGTGACGTCTGCTGCAGCAAAGAGCTGTTTTCCGCGTGTAGGCGTGTGCGAGCGCCATGTGCGATTTGCGATGTCCGCGGGGACGCGCAAGACACGGTTTTAGCAGTGGCTATGATGCGCGTTCCCGCTTCTTTACGCACGGTAAGCTAAACAAGTAGCTTTCTCCATCGTTGCGCGGTCTCGAAAGATTCGGAGTTCTGGCGCATGTCCCTTTCATGTCATTGCTTCTCGTGTACTGCTTGGAAGGGACAACTCTGCTCAGGTGGTGATACCGGAAGGCCACGAGCGAGGAGGTTCAAAGCACCGGGAGGGCAGTATCAGCACAATGTTCGGATGCAAGCAGCATCAGGACCTCGCACCGGACGCACCTCACGAGGACTCGGACAACACACTCACGAATGACTTCGAACCCACCAAGGCCCAAGTCAAACGAGCGACGAGAGCGCGATTCCTTTGGGCTCTTTTCTCTTCGTTCCTGCTTCTGATATCTGTCGTCTTCCTTATTCTTGTCGAGATTGGCAACACGAAAGTCGAAAGCATACGGAACAAGATATACTTCATCAAGATCGATGTCTCCGATATCATTCCGGTCAGCGTCCCGAATGCCGTGCTCATCAACAGCATAGCTCAATCCTTGGGTCTTCACGATTTCTACTCCGTGGGCCTGTGGAATTTCTGCGAGGGCTACAATGGCCAGGGTGTTACAGCATGCAGCACACCACAGAATTTGTACTGGTTCAATCCTGTTGAGATCATTCAGAGCGAGCTGCTTGCCGGCGCAACCAGTAAGTTCTGATTTCGCATGGGAGCCTTATGCCTGGCCTTTCTGACTTTGCTGACCTTGTGACAGTCGCTTTGCCAGCAGAGATCAACGATATCCTCAATTTAATCAAGCAGGTCTCGCACTGGATGTTCGGCCTGTTCCTCACCGGTGTCTGCCTCGACTTCTTGGTCATGTTTCTCCTTCCGCTCTCCGTCTACACACGATGGCTCAGCTTGCCACTTTCGATTCTTACCTTCCTCGCCGCCTTTGCCACCACCGTAGCCGCGGTCATTGCAACAGTCATGTTCATCATCATGCAGAACGCGATTACATCTGCCACTCAGCTGAATATCAAAGCCAGTATTGGGACCCAAATGTTCGCTTTTATGTGGGTTGCTGCAGGAGCTTCAGTCATTGCTTTCCTCGTCCAGATGGGCATGTGCTGCTGCTGTGCTTCGAGAAGAGATGTCAGAAGGGGAAAGAAGACTGGAAGTAAGAAAGCATGGAGGGACGGTGAGACACCCGGCATCAGCGAGAAGCCTGGAAAGAGAAAGTTGCCTGTGTTCGGCAGATCGAAGCGAGAGAATTAGAAATATACGCGTGTTCAGAACTGTTATATCTGTAATGGTGGTTGATTTGCATAGCGACATGGTTTGGTTTGGTTTGGTTCGAAGTCTAGACGGTCACGATTCACGAGAAATAGATGTTTTCAGGCAATTTCTCAGCAAACTGGTGTCAATTCGAGCAACAGGCTCTTATGCTTGTGTCTTGTTTCTTTGACATGCTTCGGTTGGTTTGCGTCGAGTGATAATTGCACCTTCGCCCACTGTCCAAGACTGCTGGACAGGAAATGATGCATGACTTCGATGGACACACCAGAGGGTAATTTGGAGGAAGGGAAGGAGCAGAGCAGAAAGTACTGGGCAGGAAAGTGGGCCGACTCGGCGCGTGGCCTCGCGTCAGTTTCGCGTACCTGTTCAAGCACGACTTCCAGCTGTAGTCCTGCCATCACCTCGATGACTCGATGATCAATGAACACCAGTACACATTTTGTAAAAGGTAGAGTAGCCGAGAGAGTCCGACCGCTCTCGCGCATGCTCTGGCCACCTACCATGTCTACCCTTAAGCGCAAGAGTACAACAGACCGCGACATTTCCCCTCCGCCCACCAAAAGGAAAGCTGCAGCAACAACGACCACCAAGGCTGTGGCCAACTTCTTCAAGCCAGCATCACAGAAAGAACCAGAAAAGGTCACCTTCTCCACAATCGGTGATAGCTTGTTCATCGGGCGATATGAAGGTGCAACCACTTTCTCCCGACCGAAGCCTGTGAAAGTCGCGGCCTTTGACCTTGACGACACACTGATTACAACTAAATCTGGAAACACGTTTTCGAAAGGGCCCGACGACTGGAAATGGTGGCATTCGAGCGTGCCGCTCAAGTTGAAGCAGCTACATGGAGACGGCTATGCTGTGATTGTGGTGAGCAACCAGAGTCGGGTCGTGCTCAAGCCTGAACCGAAGAAAGCAGGTGACATGAAGAGCCTCAGCAATTTCAAGTCAAAGGTGTCAGCTGTCTTGACTGCATTGGACCTGCCGATCACGGCGTACGCAGCAACGCAGAAAGACATGTTCCGGAAGCCGAGGAGTGGCATGTGGCAGCAAATGCTCAAGGACTACGGACTCAACGGCAGTACAGATGTCGATCACGACAGCTGTATATTTGTTGGGGACGCTGCAGGTCGCGAAGGCGACAAGTCTGCAAAGGTGCGCAAGGATCATTCATGCTCAGATCGCGACTTTGCTGCAAATGCGGGAATCCCTTTCAAGACGCCAGAGGAATATTTCTTGGAAGAGGAACCCAAATCCTTTATCCGAAGCTTCGATCCTGCGCCATACGTGGAAAAGAAATTGGATTCTCAGACTGATCTTGACCCTGTCGTGTTTACCAAGAAGAACGACCTGGACATTGTGCTATTCTGTGGCAGTCCTGGTGCTGGGAAGTCTACATTTTACTGGCAGCGTCTGCAGCCACTCGGGTATGAGCGCGTGAACCAGGACATCCTCAAAACGAGAGACAAGTGCATGAAGAAGGCTGCCGAGTTCATTGAGGAGAAGACATCTGTGGTGGTAGATAACACTAACGCAGATGTTGAGGTCCGCGCAGCCTGGATTGGACTTGCCAGAAAGCTACAAGTGCCCATTCGTCTCGTCCACTTCACAGCACCAGCGAAGCTCTGCGAGCACAACGATACCGTGCGTGCGTTGTCCAACGGCCTGGTATGTCAGATTTTAGCGGATGCGGCTCATGCAGCTGTCGTCAGATACTAACCAATCGCCTAGATGAACCCCGAGAAAAGGACAATATTACCGCCAATGGCATTCTCGGGGTTCACGTCCCGATATCGTGAACCACGAGCCGAAGAAGGATTCCAGGACATCGTCAAGGTAGACTTCAAGTTCGATGGCACTGACGAGCAGAGGTCGGTCTGGACCAAGTTTTGGATCTCATGAGCCCGATGACCGTCACTGCATAGCAAATCTGCATCCTCTGCCGCGACACGCGTTCTTGTTATCGCATCACGAACAGCGACATTGTCTTCATGCCCGCGCTAGAAGTACATTTGGCGATGCCATTGGCCACGCGGAAGCTTGTATAGCAACTGACAGCGCATATCACCTGCTGGCTCGCTTGTCGTCACTTACAGCACTCAACACCAGCAATTGGCCCAACAGATTCACCGACAAATTGATGGTGCATTTGACGTGCTGCGCCTGCCAAGTGCCATCGTTTCCAGTCTCTTCGTACGGACATGGAATCGGCACAGACACAGCATCGGCAACAGGCGTTTGCAAGGGCTGTGAACCAATCAGCAACCAGGTGATCATGTGGATCGTATCCTGGCAAACACCTGGGTTACAAATGCAGGTAGAGCTCCGAATCGAGCAATGGTCAATACTTTGTTGTGGAGCGACAGGAAATTGCCATCTTGTGAAAGGAACAATTCTCAACAAAAATTCGACCCTTCCCTTCTCCTCGCACGCTGGGCAGTGGGAACATCGCAAAAGCGAAGCGAAGCGTTAGAACAGTCATGTGACGCCGTTCGAGCTCAAGTTCTCGAAGGGAAGAAATCGCCGATGCTTCGCGCTGTACCTGCTTCTGCGTTCCCGGTGCCTGTTTGCGACTTGACTTCGCGGTTGCTAGTGAGTTGACGGCGCGACGCTTGACGGCAGCGGGCAGGCATTATTCTTGTTTGTCGTCGAAGGACACGTTGTTTTCTGCAGCCCTGTTGGCTGTACCTGCAGAAGGCGGGCAGCGGGCAGCGGGCAGCGGATGAACGCAAAGGCTTGCCGATCAGAAAAAACGCCTTATTACTTTGCGCTGCCGATGAGAAGACGGGAAGTGCTGACAAGTAGGAAGAAATACCGCATTCTACGGAGGAATTCTTCTTGCTCCTTCTGCGGGTGAATGAGTCGCGAGCTATGTGCGGATAATAATGTTGTGGACTTCAGAATAATATGCGAGTCACTCCGACGCCATCATGAGAGACCATCTCGCAGCAGAAACTTTGGTCATCTGTCGCGAAAAAAGTGAGTCTGACGTCGATTTCTCTCGTCGAAGTTTGCGAGGCAGCGAATGCGTGCGACGAGTGGGTGCCAAGGACCCGGGATGGAGTCAAACTCTGCATCCGCACCCTGGAAACCGAAAAGTCTGCTTTGTTGTGCTCGTCACTTCGGACTGTGCTCCACAGCAGGGCACAACATTGTTGGGCGAACAAGTCCCGCCTGCCTTGCTTAAGTTAGGAAAGTGATGAGCCCACCAAAGGACCAATACGATCTCGGCCTGACGAGGGATCCTTCTGATCCATCTACGGACATGCTCGATATTGACGTTGGGCTGCTCGAATTCTTCATCAAAGCTGAACATTCGGCTGAGCAATCTGCATGTGGAGAGATTGTAGGTGTGTTGGACAAGATGTTGGTGTCGGCTTACATGTCAACACCGCAGATGCAAGTGTTTCCCTCTGTGGTCGTGAAGAAAGGTGTGTGGCTGGCAGATGCGGCCGCAGGTAGATGACGCCTCGCGCCCATTCAATCTCTGCTGCAGAGACAACGATACGGTACGCAGCGGTTGCACACATTGTGCGATGACAGGGTGTTGCGAGGCAGGCAAAGAGAGCACGACAGTTTAAGCTACATCTACGCGAGCGTTAAGCTATGCAGAGGATGGACACAGAGGGGTTGCCATCCGGGTCGAGATGAGCACCATCAATCAGGTGGTCGGTTTGTACTGGTCGCACAGCAGATGTATCAGATTTGGGGGAGGCAGATGACAGGTCATCAGTAATGATCGATGCGCATCGCAGACGCTGCATCGCCGTTGCAACGGCAGAACGTGGCCCTCCGTACAAGCACAATAATGGGTCGACAACATCCTGCCGGTCTGGCAATTCTCAGCCAAATGTTCGTGGTTTCAGTGGTACGTGAACAGAACACAAATCATGTTCACGGTAGAAAGTCGTGCGTGGAGCGGCGAGGGCAAGGCGGCAGTTCAGTGTCGGTGGAAAGGGATAAGGAGAGGAAGATGGATTGATGATAGCGTAGGCGAAGTGGCTACCACGGTCAGGAAATCCCATCGCATCGCATCGCATCGCATCCCATGTGGCAGGCCCGGCAGTGCGGTTCTGCGCCGCCGGGGCTGCTCTGCTGGACGAAACAAATTGTTTTTCGCGCTGCGTTTGACACAGGCGACATGCAATTGGCACAAAAGGGGACGGCGAGATGCTGCAGGTAGCCGCATCGAACAGCGAACAACAGCGTGCGTGCATCACGGCGCCGGACAACCATTTGGGGTTCTTGGTCACGTGACAGGCACGGCGGTTGCAGGCTGTAAGCGATCGCTTCAGCATTTTGACTTCCCACTCTCGCACTAGGCGTAGCGTCGGCAGGGCTAGTGCTAGTGCCTGCTCTATTCGGCTGCCAGCCTTCCACCCGTGCCCATGCCCGCTTTTCACAGAATCCATTTTGCGCCCACCTCAACCTTGACCTGCCATCGACATCGACACCCACACCCACACCACACCTGATCGACAGGCACTACACACACTCCCTCTCTGTGTCCTGCACGCGCACACGCCTCCAACCTCACCTTCACCTACTGCGCGCCTCACCACCTCTGCACCCATCCCACACCCATACCCGACTGTCGACACCGGACAAATCGACACGCGCCAGAGTTAGACCTCGAAGCGCCGCGCCCAGCAACCCTACCGGTCCTCTGCCAACGCACAACAACCTCGGAGCAAGACGCGCTTCGTGCCACGCTGAAACTAAACTCTCATCCGCCACCGCCACGAACCCGACTCTGACTGGGCCTACATGCATCGATAAGAACAACAATAACAACAAGCACCGCCGACAATGTCTCGTCATCTTCTACTATAGCAGTATCCATCCGCTCGCTGCTGTGTGCTTCATTCAATATGAACAGGGCACGCTCTCGTTCCTTCCCGCGAATCAACACTTCCAGAAACCTCGATGAAAACATGTCTGCAATGCCAATGCCGTCGCCACATCAGTTCTCGCCAACTCACTCACGCGACTCGTCTGCTGCCTCGACAGCCTCGTCTCCCATAACACCCACATTCTCCACGCGAGGTCACTCCAGATGGCCCAGTTCTTCCTCGTCATTGGTCACCAACCCGGATTCGCCAGCTAATCCAAATAAGACGCAACTTCACGATCTGGTCGAAGATCCATCTGAGCGCGACGATTCTTTTGATGAGCCTCGTGGCAGCGCACACGAGCCCCTGTGTATCTGCGATACACCGTTTTGTGAGCATCGACGACATCCAATCTCACAACAAACATCGGCTTCATTATCAACGCCCGAATGGACGCCCGGCGATGACTACTTCGAGACTGCTCAACTGCCTACAGGACCAAAAACGACCAAACGACGCAGATCTGGAGACTTCTCCACTGACAATCTATCGTCCCGCTTGAGCAGACATTTCCCATCTATTTCTAAGCGATTTGGAGGTCACAGATCAACACCGTCTGCCTCCACTACCAATTTTCGGAGCGCACCTGGCTCGCGATCTTCATCATTTCGCGTGCCGAGCACGAGATCTTTTACCATGCCGAATGTGCATGACAGCCGGAACTGCACGCCGCCGACGCCGCCGATGCCGTTTTCGCCTGCACCCACATCGAATAGCGACCGCTCAGTGAGCCCACCAAGAGCTAGAGCTTCCTCTCATGCGACTAGGCCTGTGGAGATCACGCTTCCGACACCTGGAGAAGATACAATCGATCGCGAGGAGCTTGCCTCTACTCCCTTGCTCCCACCCATGATGGAAAGCTACTTTAACCATTCGTTGGACGAAGTTCGATCGCCGCTGCCATCTCCCACGGTGGCATCACCAAGTGCAGCAGCATCCGTAGCCAACACTCCTTCAGGAACACCAGTATTTACGAGCTTCCCGACGCCGCCACTGTCGACCAAACACTCTATGGCTTCGTTACACGCGTCTCGCTCGAGCCATGTACTACAACCTTCATCGGAAATTCCTCCGCTGTCAATTGCGGAGAGAGAGACTGATCCCTGGGCAATCAAGCTTGGCCATGCGAACTTTCACATCACGCCTGAACCTTACCTGCCGGAAGTTTGCGACGCACATTCGTGTAAGCAACTGCTTGATGATTGGGAGGCTGCTCGTGTCGAATTCATGCGTCAAGCCGTTCACATCAGCGAGCATTACGGCGTCACATCGCAGACCTACAAACTCACGGCACAAAAGTGGGCTGAGATAGACGCTGTTTGGCGGGCAAACCACGAGATAGCCAATGCCGAAGCTCAGGTTAGCGCCGATAACACATTCTATCAGCCTTTGGCCGAGACGCAGGCCATCTCGAAAATGCCATTACTGGAGGATCCCAACCAGCCATCAAAGTTCCCCAAGGTGGAAGAAGCGGACATCGTTGGACCAATGGTTCAATACGCCAAAATCCAGCATCGGAGGGTGCCATCAAGAAAGCAGTCATTTCTCAAAATCTTTACGGACCCGACATCCTTGTTCGGACCACGCGCGACCTTGGGGAACGCCGCCCGTAGGTGACAATACCCATGGGCGGCACATGTTCGGAGCCTCGGAGGATGCGTGCACCTTGTCTTCACCGTTTTGTCTTAACAGCACACCACACAGCACACATTATTATGAAAATCACGATCACGACCTTCACGAAAAAACAAGCGAGAGTAAACAAAAGTTCTGCGGGCCTGCAAGCGCGGAGTCACGGACACGAGGGCTTGACTGGATGTCGCCCTGGCCAGGGAAAAAAAGGACACTACTACTGCTGTACAGGAGTTTGATCTCATGAGCCCAACGCTTTCGTGTTGGCCTCTGAATGGGCGGGACTTGTCACCGGGATACCCAATTGCACCGATGTGTTGAAAGGACGAGTCTGCTTTTGCTAGACGCTTGCAGTCCTGGAGCATCTTCACTTCGAAACTGTCAAAGTATGGGTATTTGAAATCATCACTTAAAAAAGAGCAGTTGATATAGTATACGCGACCACTGCATCTCACGATGAGTGGTTTGCCCAAAAAAACACATATTAAAATTTCTACAAACCCACGTAAATGAAACATCTTGCAAAAATTTTCGCCGTTTCGCTGACCTAACAGCGAATCCCCGGCGTTGATTATTGAATCTGTTATGATAGGTATCTGACTCCCGACGCGAGTCGGTAGAGTACCGGCTCTCGATTCAGGTCCCTATGTATGCAGGAACATGACTTTGGTGTTTACTGAACCTGGATGCCGGCCCTCCCTTCCGTTGCACGTGGTGATGATTTGTATGTATCAGCGAGGATTTGGAAACTAGAAACTGGAAATCTAAAGTTGAAGGCTTCTTCTACCATATAGAGCGACTTCCTATATGCAGGTGACAACTATCCGGTGAAACATGTGTTCGCCGAAAGATGGTCTGGTTTGATTTGGCAAGGTGCTGTAGAATGCTATGCTGTATCGCATCGCGTGAACTTTCTTTTTGTCCTGGCCTAGCAGCCGACACAAGTCGGGCATTATTATCATATATGGCAGCAGGACGGAAATCTATGGTTTAATTTGTAAGTCGTGGCTTGTTGAGAGTGGAGCATGTCGATTCTCTTGTCAAAGTCACTTATGCCGCTAGAATCCGAAACCCTACTCGTTATGAGGGAGTGGTGACACTTCTTCTTCTTCGAGACAAAACTTTTATTAGCTGCAACAAGATGCCTCCACATAGTCCCGGGACGGTGCGGTTGTTGATGAGGACTTTATCACTTCGATGCTTATTTCTAAATTTATTAGAGGTGGTACTAGCTTCATGCAAGGTCCGCGGAAAGGTTCCTTGTGTCATCAAGGATAGAGGAAGGGTAGAGGGAGGAAGGGATGTTTCGAAAATGAGACATGTGAAACAAAAGTTCACGCTGATGTGACTCGACGCTGACTGAGAAGATTTTCCTTGCCATCTTCAATCTCCGTTTCAGCGCCTTGCTGATTGATTGCGTCCATGTCGGACAACCACGCGAGAAGACCCACACCTAACCACACTATTCTCCTTGCGATGAAGACTTCTTCTATAGATAGAGCATGGCGAGAAGATCCGAGTGTATCGATCGAGGCTAAGAAGAAGATGGAAGTTACACTGCGGAAGGTGGAAGGTGGAAGGTAGAAGGAAGGAGGTGGGCCATCGTGTGCTTCGCCAACAATCTTCGGCCCGACGAAACAAGCAAGATGCCTTTGCTCATCATTGTCAAGACCTCCATTCCAACCTGTACATCGGCTTTTTTCTTCTTCGACGTGCTTCTCTATCGACCCTCCCCTGTGTCTGCCGAAGGGATACCTCTGAAACCACTACTCCCCATGGAAGGGGAGCTCTTGAAACGTTTCGGAAAGTACTTCCCTCTCAACCAGAGCTTTCAGCGTCGGGAGACAGTTAGCGATAATCTGAGCGAAGCGAAGTAAACAGGCGTAAGCCGGATTCGAGGGGCTTGCTGAGTGGAAGAACTGTCAGAATTTGGTGCCCTCTGGCTTCTTATGATACGGTTGATACCCGCCGTCCTTCCTGCTCTTGCTATCCAGGCCAATACTTCTTTCGATTTCTTGCAATCAGACGTCTTTCTTGGTTTGTATGAGCGGATCCTCAGACCGAACCGCCGGCGAACACTCCACACGCAATGTTAAGTTCATAAACGTTCCACTCCGCTCGTAAACAGGCGTAAGCTAGAGCATTCAAGGAGCTTGCGACGAGGATGCGAAGGTGTTGTCTGCTGACCTTGCTTCGCTCCGATCATAGTACAGAACCGCTTGACAATTCTCCCAACTGTCATCTTTTGATACGGAAATGGTGTATAGAGGCCATAGAAACGTACAAGGAAAATCGTAAAGCATACTACACACATCTACTACAGTGCGGTGCTAATCGAGTGATTTGCCCTAAACGCCGCTTCACACCTATTCGCACTTGACAACATCCGTCTCCAGGAATCCCATTGCCCCCCGTAAGAACTCGTTGCTGAGCGGCGTTCGTCGGCAAAACTAGTATGTCGACTACAGTGAGTGATCCAATTGCACGAAACCATCAGATTTAAGCCGTGCGCAGCATTTAACAGAGATTCTTGCTCCACTTCAGTCCGGCGGACTTGGCCCAGGAATTCGTTAAACTTTGCAACCTGGCTTCCCGTGACAACCCCCAGGAGGTGGTGGATGACCTGGAGCATGACCTGGAGCGGGACCTCCAGGAGCATGCCCAGGAGCAGGAGCACCTTTGCCAGGACTACCTGATGGAGAACCGAGGCAACTATGCGTCTTCTCACAAGGCGGAGTAGTAGGGGGAGGCATCCCCTCAACGTAGCCTGGGTGGCCTGGTGCCGGATGGGGGTGATCTGGATCCCAGGCACAACAACCAGTCTAGAAAGTCAGCAAGTAGTAATCCCGAAATACCGCTTCGTCGACTTACACAACCAGCAGCTTCAGTAGCTTTGCAACATTTGTGTGGGCAACCTGAATTTGCGTCGAATTTTTTCCAACCTATACAGGACAGATTAGGATTCGCAATACCTCGCTTCGTGACTCTGATTTTCTCTTACCAGACTCGCCACCCGGTGGATTGTTATCGCTAGGTAAGCCACGTTTGATCATAGAGGCATATCGAAAATATACATCGTTAGACTGGCTGAAGCCTGGAATGGGTGCCAATCCTGCATTGGCCAAAGCCGCAATCAGGGCGAGAACGATTGTGAGCTGCATCTTTGAGGTAGCTTGACTCGCAAGAAAGCGATCGATGGTTTGTGGGACTTCTACTTACAGTATATATAGGCTGCTGCCCCTATCGATACCAGACCAACACTACTGAGGGGATCCCGGGTACGTACTTAATTTCTTTAGAGTTGTATACTCCCTACAGACTTTCCAGAGCCTCCGGGGCTCTGAGCACGGCAGTGCTTCCAATGTCCTGATCGAGCCGAGCGACGGGGTAATAACTTATGTAGATCTCGAGGACAATGTTAAATGTCTAATTGTAGGCGGACGGGGGTGATCCCTGAAAATCTAACTGTTGAAACCTAGTGTACTGCCTGATGAAGGAATTATCGCTAGCGATTACTCACATGCCACTGGCAGTCATTCACTGCGCATGTCCAACCGCTGCCGCAAGAGTACCAACCTCCTGCTCCTGCTGAGCGATGCGCATCGCCCCAGATGACGATGCCCAGCAATGATGACGACGCGGACCGCGAGGTAATTGTCGTTGTCGTTAACGTGGCCATAGACCATCGACATCGTGGCGATTGCTGTGGGGGAGTTTTCTTGTTCTTCTTAGTGGAGTCGGGGACGGTGGAGTCGGCGATGGAACGGATTTGGTCGTCTGGTGATGCCTAGCACAGGGGTTTCGGAGCTGCGCATTAGAAAAACTACAAACAGCACGGGGTCACGGGGTGCGCCGTTTGCATACATGAAGTTCACCGGGGGGGGGGGGTGGAAAGCGAGTCCGTGCATTCTTCCAGTCACCCGCTTTGCTTTCATCTGATCGAGCCTGCCATCTCACAATTTTGCCTTCTCCTTTCCTACACGATCAACATCGTAGAACTTTACAAAACTCCTCATCATTCGAGCCTCATCATCTGTCATCTTCAAGTTTTTCAGCACTTCCTCTCCGCCATTTACGATTTTCTTAACCATGGTCTCAAGTTTCTTGCCGTTCACATTGTAGGGAATCTCGTCGACTTCGAAGATGAAATGTGGGACGTGTCTTCGACTCAGATCTTCAATGACTTTGGCTTTGATAGCATCGGCGACCTTGGGTTTCGGAGTGAGGGTTCCAGAGGCTGAAGATTGGGTGGGTTTGACGAAAAGCAGGACTCGTTCTGTAGAGTCTGAGAATTTGGAGTCTGAGCGCTGTTGCCCAACTACGAGAGCGTCGATGACGTGCTTCTTGATTGAAGGAGATTCGAGTACGGTGTACATTTCTGCACTACCGAAGCGGATACCAGAAGGATTGAGGACACCATCGCTACGAGAAAGTTAGTTCTGTCAGAGCTAATCGCCAAACTTCCGAAGGATGCGAACCTTCTGCCCAGTACATAGATTCCCTTCGTCTCAGGACTGATCCTTACGAAGTCGCCGTGTGTCCAGACACCTTCAAAGCCTTCAAAATACGCAGCGTGATACCTCTTCTTTTCAGGATCCTGGAGAAACATGACTGGGATGTTCGGGAATGGTTTCTTACACACTAGTTCGCCTCTCTCGCCTTCTGGAGCGGGTTTGCCGTCTTCTGTGAAGACATCAATATCCATGCCTAGCTCCTTGACAGCACATTCGCCAGGATACGCAGGCATTGTACGTTGACCAATCACGAAATTGCCGCAAAGTTCCGTACCACCAGAGAATTGGATCTGACACACGGGACCGAAAGCTTCGGCAATCCAGCGGGCAAGTGAGAGGTCCACGTATACTGACCAAGAAGTTAAATTCAAAGTAGCTTCAGCATACCTCGAGGGTTCTATAAGCCCCTGCAAAGTGCCCTGAAACCACGCAAATTAGTGTACAAATCGGGGTACTGCAAACACCCCTTGTGCAACCCAATTACCTCGGATTTCCACCGTTCCGAACAGCCGTAATCGCTCGAAAACGACTAAGTCCACGCCTATACCTTAGCACTACCACTTCTACTGCTTAGAAGCGACAACCTCTCCTTAGATCCGTCGTTTTAGTAGTCCAATTAGTATAGGAGATAGCGTACGAGAGGATTAATCTATCCGGTACGGTTTAGGTAGTACACCTACGTATAACCTTCTACGAGCGCGTTTCGAAGGTGTTATAGGCTCACTAATTGAAGGCTTCTAACGACGAGGTTTATAAGAGCTACCTAATAGCTATAGTAGATCAATTGAAGTATCTTTACTAGGTAACTATATAGGTAATAAATGCTAAGCTATAGATAGTGCCGAAGAAGGTAGTAGCTCTATAGAAGGTAGAGGTTAGCGTAGTAGAAACAGCTTACTTAGTAATAGCAAATCGTCTAGTAAGGATTAATACCTTAATACCTCGTCGTTATCGTGTTAATTACTTTTGCTAGCGTCTTTTAGTAAAGATAGCGGCAATCGACTACTCTCGAGTCGACTAGCTTTAAGTAGTATAGATTGTAGAAGGTCTGTATCGCATAGGCCTTAGAAGAAGTCCTCGTCGCTTATATAAGGCGCATTATTATCGGTAAGGTCGGAGAGGTTTACATCGGCGTCGTTATTGCTATCTATAACGACTAGAGTAAAGTTAACGTTATTAATAATATTGTGCTTGTTAACTAGACCGTAGACAGGTAGCGCACTACTATTAACGACAATAAATAGCCGCCGCGGAGCCTTGTCGGCGGCTAAAGGTGCTAGAGTTAGCGGTGCTAGCAGTGCTAGCGGTGCTAGCGGTACTAGCGGTTGTTTAAAGACTAGTTGTTGTAATAGCCTATCGTCGACTGCTAAGCGCTACTTAGCTTTACGACGAGGTATTAAATAGGCCTACGGAGCGCCTTTATTAAGCTATTCTTGTATGTAAATGTCTATTACTAATTAAGCTATATTGCCGTAGTGCGTTACCTACTAAAGCAAGGCTTTATACTACTATTCATCGTTTAGCTTAGAAGCCTAGCTATTATAGAAGCGGAAGAAGGTCTGTATAAGCCCTTCTTATATAGAATAGAAGTATTCCTTTACTATACGGAGCTTATAGATACTAGGTCCCTTATTAAGGTCGATAAGCTATCTAGTAGATCGATAGTCGTCGTCGTTATAGTTAAAAATCAGCTTGCTATTATACTAGTCTGGATGGATTAGGTTGCTATTAGGTCCTTAGAAGCGACTAATGTAGAGCCTGTAGCGCTAAGGAGTAAGACGGCTCGTTCTATCGATATAGAAGCGCTATATATGCTTATAAGGAAGGTAATAGCTATGCTAGAAGTAGCAGAAGCATTCAGTGCAAGCGGTCTCGTCTATAGCAGGTAGACACATCCGCTATATAGGCTTGCTATTGTCGCGGTCCTTATAAGCCTGTGTAAGCTTATCGGCTATCTTCTTCTATATAGAAAGCGGCAAATTCTTAAAGGATAGACAGCATTCTTCCTTCTAAAGCGGAAGCTAGCCCTAAATATCGATTTAGCTATTTTAAACCGCGCGCTCGTAGATATAATTATCGAGGTGAATTAGGTGCATTACTAAGCCTAGAGATGGTTAGTGAATAGCATAGTTGTTAGTAGAAAGAATATAGAAAGAATGTAGAAGGAAGATAGTTAATGAATCTCGAAGCCGTTCTAAGGAATGCGGCCGTACCGAGAAACACATTTTTATATAGAATTCCGACTACACGGTAAGAATAGGAAGAATACGCACCTCTTAAGCTCTATTAGCGCATCTAACGCTTGTCTCGGCGCTTTAGGTGTGCGTAATAGCCCTCGAGTAGTGACGTTGTTCGAATAGCTATTAAAAGGGGATCTCCGAGCCTTACCTAAGTCGCCTATCGATCGCTCTATAAAGCCGGCCAGTTATTGCGGAGGTATTCTAGCTTCTTAACTGCCTTCTAGGCCTCGAGATTACTCGCCGCTCGCTTAATAAACTGCTGACACTCGTCTTAGTCTCTAGCAATAAACATAGCATTAGACATAGCCTTAAGGACCTGTAGTTGCTTCTTAAACCGCTGTTTAAAGGTCTTAACAACGTAGCGTTAGCAAAGCCGCTGTTAAATATAGCAATCGCTAAGCGCTTAGTTAATAGCACGTTGCTTACTAGCCGAGTCGTCTGTAATAGACCAAAGTGGTATCTAGTCAGACTGCTTAAAGAGGTCGTTAGGTCCTTTGCTTACGTATATTCGCTAGTAGAAGTGTTGCCTTCTGCCGTCGCTATTATAAGAGTAGATTTTGACCTAGAAGTCAGTTTTGGCTATAGAACGAAGGGCTCTTATTGCCGCCTCAATAAGGTGCGCCTGCTTATAAGACAGAAGCATATAGCTAGCTAGAAGCTACTCGAGGTGCTAATTGCGGACGTGGACCGTAAACAATAGCTAGAGAGGCTTGTTAGTACTAAATGTAGAGTCTAGCAAGAATAAGCTACTATAGTTGCGAAGAAGCTATAATTGCTAGTCGGAAGCCTATATAAGACTAGATTAGAAGGTGCCCTTCTTCTTATCGCCGACTAAATAGATAGCTTGAGCCTAACTAGTTAGATTGCCGCTATATAGGCCAAATTTAGCCTTTAGGTACTCGAGAGCCTATTATAACTAACATTAAATAGACTCGTTAGCGCTAGACCTACGTTTGTCGCTTATTCGAGTAATAGCGGCTTTATTAGCATTGCGGACTCGGTTACGTATAATTCTTATAGCACCTACGTCTCGCTATATTGTCGCTTACTTAGGCCTTCTTATTTCTTTAACTAGCTCGGAAACGGTCGAAGAGCCTAAAAACAGGTCAATATTAGTATATAAGCGGCTAAGAACTTAGAACTACACTTACCTGCCCGAAATTGGAGTATTTCCTTCTAAATAGCCTTTATACTATTATTAACCTATATTCTATCGATAAACTCGAGAGTATACGAATAGCAATAGTTTAGCGGTAGTAGGATAACCCGCGAGGGCCTTAGCACCGTTATATTAGTAGGTAAGTCTACTAGCACTGTATTGTCGAGAAATACGCCTAAATCGCTGTTTTAATCCTTCTCGTAGAACTCGATAATAGTTAATTTCGCAAGGCAATCGTACGCCTTCCGAGCGACACGCTTCCGCCGTCGACTGCTCGCTCTACTACTACTACTACTACTATTACTACCCCTATCGACTTCCGCTTACTAATGGTCTATAAACCGTTTGTAAAGGCGATACTCGAACTTTACCCTACGAAATAGCCGCTTTGCTAGATCTATAGATAGCTTTACCGGTCGACTCTTAAGAAGCTAAATATTAGTAGTAAAAGCTCGATATTCGTCGTATTCGAAGCCGCTTATTCGTACGCCTAACTGCTCGCGGACAATCCGGCTAGTTAGAAGGCGGATATTGTCTACTTCTAGACGGTATTTACGGTTACGAGGGTAGAAGAATTTTTGCCTTTACTAATATATATTTAGTAGAAACGGGCTCTTAAACTGCGATAACAATACCTTAGCGATTATCGACTTCGCGACGAGACGACGTACCGGCTGCTTACACTCTAGCTTACTAAGCAACGCGTTTACCTCTTCCGGCGATAAATGGTTAGTATATATAGCGATAGTGAGGTTAAAACAAGCGCGACACGTAACTGCGAGGAAGAGGTAGAATAGGTCGATAAACAAGAGGTGGAAATAGCCGCTAGATAAGGTCTAGTTTAGCTTTATTGTAACTCCTCGTTTACAGGCCTATACTATGCGATTACAAGGCTTCAAATTGGCTCGAAATTGGACCTCTTAGCGGTCCATATATGGCCTGCAAACAACCATAGAAGTGGACAAGCCGCCGCTGCAAACCTAGCCGCCGTGGCGGTTTACTACCCTCGCATTCTTGGTCAGTATACATACACCTGCAAGTGAGGAGGTCAAGACTGCTCCAGTGGAGTAAATCGAGTGAAGTCGTCTGGCGAACTGCTTAGGCTTGACGCCCGCCTTTTGCAATTCAGCGTAATATCGAGGACCGGCTCCAAACCCTGTTACGCCATGTTCTTCCAAGACTACTTGTAAGAGCTTTTCCGGAGAGGGATAGAACGGACTGCCGTCGTAGAGAATCATGGTTGTTTTGGCGAAGAGCGCACCGAGAGATATGTTCCATAGAGTCCAGCCGATGCCTGAGAAGTGGATGTGTACATCATCTGGACCGGAACCATGGTGGAGCACATGCTGCTTTGTACCTTGGCAGATGAGACCGCCGTGACCATGCACGATGCCCTTCGGTGGACCTGTGGTGCCAGAAGAGAACATGACTACGAAAGGAGTCGAGAATGGTACTTGCTCGAACAGGAGAGGTGCACCTTTAGCTTGGCTGAGGAAGTCCTGCCATGTTCTGTGATCGTGAGAAACTTTCTCATCAGGCCCGATCGTCACTAGCTGGCATTGCTTCTTCCTGGAGATGGCAGATGCGCATTTCGAGATCTTTTCTTGAATACTGTTCTGCTTGCCATTGTATGAGTAAGTTGTTTGAGCAATGATGAGCTTCGGCTGGATTTGATCAAGGCGATCATTCAGGGCTTGCTCGCCAATGTCAGTGGCAAAGTTCGCGATGACTGCTCCGATGGACGCGGCTGCCAGTAAAATACCGAGAGACCTTGCACTGTTGCTGCCAATGGATACAACATAGTCGCCTAGCGACAAACCAGCCGCCATCATCGCTTCGGCATACTTTGCTGTCATATCCTTCATGTCCTTCCAAGTGTACTTCTCGGGCGACTGCAATGTTTCTTCGTTGATGCTGATGATTGCCAGATCAGCATCGCTTCGTGCTCCACACAGGGCGTTTTCTGCGTAATTAAGTCTGGCATCTTCAAAGAACTTCGGGAATTGATCGATACGTAGCGACTCATCTACAGCGTACTCTAGTCAGTAATATCGGGACGGTATGAGATTGGATTGACATATCTTAGATGGCTGTCTCGAAGCTTTAATGCCTGTGAACTTCCAGAATGACATCCAGAAGTCATTCATCCGAGTGACTGAGTATCGGTGAAGGTCTGCATAGCTGTCTGATAGAATGACTTAATTTATGTGAACTTGTCGGTATGAGGTCACAGACTTGCCTATCTTGACATTGTGCTGCTGTTTGATGAAGTCGGCAAAGTCCTCAAGATTCGTTCGAAGGCCTGATGGCGGCGTGTATACTGGTGTTGGAGCCATGAGTATGACGTGACTATCCGAGGGAAGCTAGCATATGCTGCAAGGGTGTAAAGTAGGAATATGAGTGGTTCTCCATAGCCATGTCATGAAGTCGGGCTCGGCGGGGTGTGATCGGCTTGGCCCCACTCGGCAGGCCGGGGAGATGGAAGAGGATGGATATGAGAAAAGAATAGGCGGGATACTAGAAACATGTCAACTCATTTGTACGCTTCAAGGGTATTTTGTTTGATAGGAAACTCCTGGCGAGCCTTTTGTGGCCTCATGCAAGTCATATCTCATTGATCAATAGTCATCGCCGCGACTAATCACTTCCTTGACAGTCGGTCTGAGCAGGATAGTATGCTCGTACTGAGCAGTGTAGCTGCCCTTGATGTCCACAAGCGGTGGATAGTCGGCGACTATGCCACTCTGGACCAGGTTGTTCAGGCCCAGCAGATACTTTTCATGCCCCAACCGGTCCAAATATCTCCGACAAAAAGGCAAAGTACCGAAGTTCTTATCAATGGACTTCAGCAGCGTTTTGGCGCTTGCAACACGCAGCGCAACCTTTGGCGCGTCCGCAATCTTCGCATAATGCGATGTCTCCATGTCATCTCTGACGACGCCTTTTCCTGTGGAGCCGAATGTTTCGATAGCGTATGTCTCTCCTTCCTCCATCTTCTCGTTGCTTCCACCTTTGACAATTGGTACAGACTTGCCTGCACTGCCGCCGTGGATGCTGTAGTGACCAATTGTGTGGCCGTTGAGATTGCGAATAGCCTTGACGGGGTATGTCTGGCCATTGATCTCGACTTCGTACGATTCCATGGCCTCCTGGATACCTTCACCGATCTCGCTCATACGAGCGTCAATGCCTGCAAGTCGGATACCGGTGTTGGTCGCGTCCTTCACGGCGGCCAGAAGATTATCATATTGTGGTTGGAAGGCGACCGTGAAAGCAGAGTCAACAATGCGGCCATTCACGTGTACTCCAAAGTCGACCTTCATGACATCCTCTTCCTTCAATACCATCTTGTTGCCAGCATTTGGAGTGTAATGCGCTGCACAGTGGTTCAAACTGAGACCTGTTGGGAATGCCACCCCTCCAAGCAGGTTATCGCCTTCCTCAAGGCCCATGTGTCCTGTCAGATGCCTCGTACCATTCTCGATCATTTCCGCAATCTCGGTCAAGGTCATACCAGGCTTGATCTGAGCCTTGGCATATTTTCTGACCTCTCGATGCACCTCCGCAGCCTGTCTGTAGTCTGCAAGGAAGTCCGAGTTCATCCGGTCAAGATGCCTCTTCTCCTCACTGGTCGTTCTGTAGGCATTTTCGTTCTTGTACTCGACTTCCTCTCCAATAGGGTAGCTGTCATCGGGGAACAGATCTGACACCTTCTTAGTGGGAGGAGATGTCTGAGCCTTTGCGCCGCCGCCTGTCGCTCCCGCACCACTCTTCTTCTTCTTGCGTGGCTTTCTCTTCTTTTTCTTCTTGGCCGCACCCTCGCCACCTACACCGTTTGCCTGACCTTCCTCGCCATCGTCAGCCTCATCGTCGTCGGAGTCGCCGCCTTCTACATCGTCGTTGGCCCCGGTTGTGGCTTTCCCTCCATTCTGCTTTTCGACGGACTTGTCGCCGTTCAGGCTCAAGTCGGCCACGCCCTGTTCCGGAGTGACCGCAGCCATTGCGAAATGCTGTACAGTGTACACAATAAAGCGTGAGAAGTTTTGAAGGCACGAGATCAACCACGATGACCGACAGGGTTCAGGCCGAGCTCCGATTGTTCTCGGCCTTGGCGCTGCTGGGTGACCACCACCCCAGCCTCCAGGATGCACTCCAGCTTCTCACCACACCGCCTACAATGCTCCAAGTACTCCGAGAAATCTCGGGGACAGCCTTGTATGACATTTTGCCTCCAGAGATACGCTCCTTGGCGCTGAGCATTGCACGTGCGCCGCCAAGATTGGACGCCACATAGAGTAGGTATTGTTTGCGACACTCTTTGAGTTCATGCTTGTGACGCGACGAGCAGAGAGGACAGGTGAGAGCGCTTCGTAAGTGGCTAATCAGGTGTGTGTCCGCACAAAGCAGGGCATTGCGAGCGCCAAGAAGATGCAGATCCTACATTTTCTTGAGTAGAGCTTGCTGGAGGAGGCTGGCGCTGACCAAGCTATCATCCGATCTTGCATATACACCTCACCGCAGCGTGTAGCCATCAAGCAGAACAGCAACCTTTTTCAAAGGCTCTATTAGAAAGCACAGCTACGAAGGAAACATGAGAGATCTGATCAGCTCCCGGCTATCCCCCTATCTGCCTGACTACGATGCCAGGCCTCAGCAACCGCGATGGCATCTACCACTCATGATAGCGATCTGCCTGGGATCTTGCACGGCGCAGCTTGATGGGATTTTTCGTGTTGTCTTCATCTTTCCTATCGTTCTCTTCCTAGCATTCACTCGGATCGTATATACTACCGGCTCAATCAGCGACGATTACTTTGTCTGTCTGATCACACTTTTGACCTTCCTGAGTTTCACCGACCATATGGTTATCGGGACTCTCCAAGGTCGACAAGCACGCCTGTTGAACAGTCCGAAGGGACCACGATCAGGTCCGAGCACAACAGTCAAGACCTTCAAGAACCACGGCATCAAAGGCGTAGCACTCGAAGATTGCGTATCATATAAAGAACGCTTCTATTGGGCTTGCGCGCTGCTTTCATCTTGGCGAGGTATCGGCTGGAACTGGCAAGTCGCTAAGGTCCCGTCGAACCCGGACATCGGTCTCACAAACCGGCAAGCTGCATCTCGCCATTTGATGAGAGTAGTCAAGCTCTGGATTCGAAGATCAGTCGAAATGTACCTCATCAACTTTTCAGCCACGCTACGTACACGTAACACCAACGATGGCGATGGCAGCTTAGCATACACGCTTGCAATCGAGGCAACGTTCATCTGGTCATGTCAGATGCGCATGTGGGACAGCTCGAAAATGCTGTACTCAACCGCCGCAGCCATCGCAACATTCCTTGGCATCTGCTCACCTGCTGAATGGCCACCACTCTTCGGCAGGGTTGGTAATGCATGGTCAGTCCGACGAACCTGGGGACAAGTCTGGCACCAATCCTTCCGAAGAACATTCGAGGTCTACAGTGGTCTCCTCGTGTCTACTCTTGGACTCAAGAAAGGCACTTTCGCATCAAGATACACCAAGCTTTACGCCAGCTTCTTTATAAGCTTCGTAATACATTCTTGGTACTCTTTCTGTGCTGGACCCGACGAAATGGGCAATTTCCGCTTCTTTATGAGTCAGGCTGTCCTTATTACGGTAGAGGACGGCGTGCGCTTTGTATGGCGTGAGACCGGTGGGAGAAATCATGAAGCGCCTGTGACGAGGTTTGAGAGGGTTGTCGGATATGTTTGGACGTTCGTGTGGTTCACGTATATTTCGCAGGAGGTTCATCAGGTGTTCTTTGAGAAGGGCCTCATTCATCCTGAGACAGGGCTTGAGGAATGGCTGTCTGATCTTGCAAGGGCGCATGCTTTGCTCTTCTTGCAGTCGTGAGACACGGGTACTTGAACTGAGACCTTCCGCGAAGACCGCGTAGGACTGAACCAAGATGCACTTGAATCTCACAACCACTCTCGCTCCATCTCGGACCTTCATAAATATGACACTCTCCTAGCCTGTCCATTCTCACCAAGACAAGCATCTGTAACCTGCCATTGCCAACACTTCAGCTCCTGCGAACTTTGAACGATCTTGTCATCCATTCTCTAGCAAATGTGTCGAGCACGGAGTGCGCAATCAAGGACCAATGTCCTCACAAGCATCTCCAGACCTCAACGCTGAAGGCATGAAAGCCCTCTTCGACGAAGCAGTCAATCGCCTTTGCCTCATCACCTACGAAATCCCAAAACGGGATCGACGTCTGATTACATGCGATCCACCTGGCTCTTGGCCCTCAGGCGCAGACAAGGGTTGTGTGCACTTCCGCGTTGCGTTCACTATTTTCGGCAATCTTCTAAGACTGGTAGGAAATTGGTTGATCCCCTTAACGAAGTCCTAGGTTAAGTCCGACGAACTGAAGTGGAGCAAGAATTGCTATTAAATGCAGCGCACGGCTTAAATCTGATCGTTCCGTGCAATCAGATTACTCACTCTAGTCGACATCCCAGTTTTGCCGACGAACGCTCCGAGCGGACGAGTTATTACAGGGGATATGGCTACTTTGACTGGTTGCCGCCTCGTTAGTAGCTTAGAAAGAAGAATGAAGAGGCCGTTCTCTGGAGGGTGTGTTACCAGCATGTTGAGGCCTATCACTGAGAGTGTGCTCCATGAGTGTCTGCAGGACTAGGTTTTCAGTGTGTTCTTGGTTCAGCGACCGAACATGTCGATGTATGATGATATCGCCGAACAAGACAAGGCGGCTGTGCTGAGAAATACCGCTCAGGGCAACGAAGGCAACCTCACTTCCTTGTCCTGCTATACGAGGGTGTCGAAAGGCGCATCAGATATAAAGTCAATGATTGCAGTTTCGAAACTCAGCCTTTTCTTTTCCCTTTCATCTCCTTTGATATGTCTGAAGTCGACTCATCTCTACCGGCAAGGTTTTATCGTGCAGAATGGCATGTATCTCAGCAATTAGACGCAACATCCTCAAAGCCAGGCTAAGATGCAGCAACACGAGTGAGACGGTCCGGGCGGACCTTTTGATTCGTTCTTGGCTACAAATTGAACTCGTGACTGTAGGAGAATCGAGGTCGCCGAGTCTTCGAAAGAGCCAGATACTACAATCAGATGGCCAGGAAAATTCTCTCTAGCCAAGCTGTCATCGTTGCCAGGACCGCTTCAACGACCATTTCCATTGTTGCAGGTTTCTGCCGTGCCAGAGAAAGGAAGCGTGGTCGCTGGAAGTAGAAGGAGGTGCTTGCAATGCTTCAGAAGTAGCTTGAGCGCGGCAAGAACACTCAGCCGCTCAATGTCATACGATGGGATGTCGATATTATTGGAGACTCGGAGAAGCGCGTTGGACGAGAAATTCTCTAGTCAGCGCACGTGCCTTTCGATTATGTCATCCGCCGATCGCCGATGCCGCTGTTTCGCTGGAACGGTGGAACCACTAGCCAGCCGTGGACTTTTCGTGACTTTACGCGTTGGAAAGCGCGTCTGGTCCAAACATCCTGCCTGCCGTCCCCTCCTGTGCACCGGATCGCACCAACCACTCTTTGCTTCACTCGACAACAACCTCCCAAGCCTCTAACAACTTCTCCTCAAGCGGCATTGATTGTGCTTGAGTTGTCGAACCATCATACCAGGAGGCTGTGCTTGAAGCAATCTGCACCATTACCCAGTACAGCTCGAGGTAGAGACCTCGCTGCCACAGACGATCATGTTCGTCTACAAGCGCGGTACGTATCAAGCATATACGTATATTTCCTGGGCCCAGTCTCAGAGAACATCATACGCCTTGCCACTGCTGGCAGACAAAGACGCCACCATCACCTCTCGACTTCCGCTGACACCCATATAGATGGCCGCAAAGAGCGCGTCCAGTTCGACAAGATCACAGCCCGTGTATCCAGGCTCTGTTATGGCCTCGACCCAGAGCACGTCGATTCCACGGCCATAACAATGAAGGTCATCAACGGTGTCTACCAAGGTGTCACCACAATCCAGCTCGACGATTTGGTACGCGACGCGTCTCATATGCAACCACTTTAGCAGCGTTACTGACGTTGATCACAGGCCGCCGAGACTGCTGCATACATGACCACCACTCACCCAGACTACGCCATCCTCGCCGCGCGTATCGCAGTTTCCAACCTCCACAAGCAGACCAAGAAGCAATTCTCGGCTGTCGTCTCAGATCTCTACCACTATGTCAACCCAAAGACAAGAAAAGCTGCGCCTATGATCTCGGACTACACATACAACGTGGTCATGAAGCATGCTGATGAGCTCAACTCAGCTATCGTCTATGACCGTGACTTCAACTACCAGTACTTTGGCTTCAAGACTCTGGAGCGATCGTATCTCCTGCGCATTGACGGCAAGGTTGCTGAGAGACCACAGCAGATGATCATGCGTGTGGCTGTGGGTATTCACGGCGAGGACATTGAGGCCGCTATCGAGACCTACAACTACATGTCCAACAAGTACTTCACACATGCGTCGCCCACGCTTTTCAGCGCTGGTACGCCTAATGCTCAGCTTGCTTCGTGTTTCTTGGTCGACATGAAGGATGACAGCATTGAGGGTATCTACGACACTCTGAAGACGTGTGCCATGATCTCCAAGAACGCTGGAGGTATTGGTCTGAACGTCCACCGCATCCGTGCGACTGGCTCGTACATTGGAGGCACAAACGGCACATCCAACGGGCTGGTTCCTATGCTCCGTGTCTACAACAACACTGCTCGCTACGTTGACCAGGGTGGAAACAAGCGCCCTGGTGCTTTTGCCATCTACCTTGAGCCATGGCACGCCGATGTTCTTGCCTTCATGGACCTCCGCAAGAACCACGGCAAGGAAGAAGTCCGCGCTCGAGACCTTTTCTTCGCGCTTTGGATCCCAGATCTGTTCATGAAGCGTGTTGAGGAGAACGGCGAATGGACCCTCATGTGCCCGAATGAGTGCCCCGGCCTCGCCGATGTTTATGGCGAGGAGTTTGAGAAGCTTTACGAGCAGTACGAGAAGGAGGGTCGTGGTCGCGAGACTGTCCGCGCACAGAAGATCTGGTATGCCATTCTTGAGGCTCAGACTGAGACCGGCGGTCCATTCATTCTCTACAAGGACGCTTGCAACCGCAAGAGCAACCAGAAGAACCTTGGCACAATCCGCAGCTCCAACCTGTGCACCGAGATAATTGAGTACTCTGCTCCAGATGAGGTAGCTGTCTGCAACCTTGCTTCGATCGCCCTGCCGACCTACGTTGACATTGAGAATGAGACCTACGACTTCAAGAAGCTTCACGAAGTCGTCCAGGTGGTCACCAGGAACTTGAACAAGACTATCGAGATCAACCACTATCCAGTGCCAGAGGCGAGAAAGAGCAACTTCCGTCACCGCCCCATTGGTCTTGGTGTTCAGGGTCTGGCTGACGCTTTCCTTGCTCTTCGCATGCCTTTCGACTCTCCTGAGGCACGTCGGCTCAACATCCAGATCTTTGAGACCATCTACCACGCCGCCTTGACCGCGTCTTGTGAGCTGGCCGAGAAGCTTGGCCCATACGAGACCTACGAAGGCTCCCCGGTATCAAAGGGCGAACTTCAATACGACATGTGGGGTGTCACTCCAACTGATCTCTGGGACTGGACCGCTCTCAAGGCTAAGATCGCCGAGCACGGCGTGCGCAACTCCCTCCTCGTGGCTCCGATGCCAACTGCTTCCACTTCTCAGATCATGGGCTTCAATGAGTGCTTCGAGCCATACACTAGCAACATCTACTCCCGACGTGTCTTGGCTGGTGAGTTTCAGGTTGTCAACCCATGGCTGCTTAAGGACCTCGTCGACCGTGGTTTGTGGTCTGAGAACATGAAGAACCGAATCATCGCAGACGGTGGCTCTATCCAACGCATTCCAAACATCCCAGATGATCTCAAGGCATTGTACAAGACTGTCTGGGAAATCAGTCAGCGAACTATTGTCCAGATGGCTGCTGATCGTGGTGCGTTCATCGATCAGTCTCAGAGCTTGAACATCCACATGAAGGAGCCCACCATGGGCAAGATCACCAGCATGCACTTCACTGGCTGGAAGCTTGGTCTCAAGACTGGCATGTACTACCTCCGAACCATGGCTGCTTCCGCACCAATCCAGTTCACTGTCGATCAAGAGATGCTCAAGGTCGCCGATACTAACATCGCCCGAACGGGTGCCAAGAAGCGCAATGCTTCTGGTGCATACAATGCAGTCAGCTCTGCTAAGCCTGCTTCGCCATCGCCGAAGCCAATGTTGGAGAATAAAGAGACGAACGAAGTGCGAGCTGCTCCTCAAGATGTCATTACTCCTTCGCCCACGCCTCCACCAGAGCCAAAGGCGAAGAGGACATTTGGCAGAACCTCGTCCGCCGTCGTGAATCCACCTTTCCCGGCTGACATTGACGAAGGCGACAGTCCAGAGACACTTGCTACTGATGGCCTTGGCGCTGTTCCCAAGCAAGAAGAGCTGCCAGAGCCTGCCATCAAGGCCAAGTCTGCACAAGAAGAGGATGGCGAGAAGGCGAGCGATGACCGGGAAGGCGACATCTACGCCGAGGCTGTCCTAGCGTGCAGTATTGAGAACCCGGAGGCCTGCATCATGTGCAGTGGCTAAGCCTGTTCTCGATGTATGTTGATGTTACGATTGTCGGATCTTTATGTTTTGCATCTGCACGGCGTTAAAGGGTACGACTGATGGATCAAGGCATGGGAGTTGGATTTTGAACGCTGCCGCTAATCGTTGGCATGCTGTGTACTGCAGCAGAATATGCACTGGGGTCTTATTGTTGAAAAGCATACACGCTGCACCTCCTGTTCATGTGAATGCTGAGGAATCTTGCTGACGTGAAGTGGCGGACTCGGCTCCGGCGTTCGGCGTTTGAGATCATTGGCGCGTTTGATGACGAAATCTTCAAACGCAATTCCTTCGATTTTGTAATCACTCATCGACAGCCACAACGAATGACACTGAGCGCTCTACACGGCAACAAGACATTTGGAAAGGACAAAGTAGACCGTCACAGCTTGAGGAGAAGATCCAGATACGGCCGGCTTGGTTCCAAACAGCAACACGGCTCTTCTGACCTTCCTCCTCCCGTGTCCGGCCACTGGGGCAACTGTGTATATACCCCTCCAAATCTACTGCAGAGAGCTGTTTCTAGCACGCGATTTGTTGATGCATCAGACGTCATCTTGAGCCGCATGTAATTAGCCGTCCTTTTTTCGCCTCAAGACGGTTCACTCTCGCAAGTTGACAAAGTGTCTCAATCAATACCCCTTCGACTCCTCACCACTGCATCCGCACCACTTCGAAAGGCCTTCGAGACGGCTTCCACGGACCGGCTCCGATTTTTCTCACGCCACTTCTCCTCTTCATCGCCCATCATGGCGCCTGTACAGAAAGAATGCGATTTTTTGGTCATTGGTGGCGGATCGGGTGGACTGGCGAGTGCACGAAGAGCCAGTGGCATGTATGGTGCTAAGGCGATTGCTCTGGAGGTAGATCGTCTGGGAGGAACATGCGTCAATGTTGGCTGTGTGCCGAAGAAGATTACATGGAGCGCTGCGGCGATGGCAGAGACCATCAAGGAGGCCCATAACTACGGCTTCAGTGTGAAGACCACTGCACCATTCGATTGGCCCACCTTCACACAGAAGCGAGCTGCGTATGTCAAGAGATTGAATGGTATCTATGAGAAGAACTTGAAGAATGACAAGGTGGAATACCTACACGGACTCGCCAGCTTCCAGGACCCACACACCGTGCGAGTTGTGCTGGATGACAAGAGCGAGGTAGACATCAAGGCCAAGAAGATCCTCGTGGCAGTGGGTGGTCACCCGAACTATCCCCCTGTGGAGGGTGCAGAGCACGGTATCACATCTGATGGGTTCTTCGAATTGCCAAAGCAGCCGAAGAAGGTCGCAGTTGTGGGTGGTGGCTACATTGCAGTGGAAATGGCCGGCATGTTGCATGCACTTGGTACGGAAACACACTTGTTCATTCGGCACGACAAGTTCTTGCGGACATTTGACCCAATGATTCAAGAGAAGGTGGTGGCGGAGTACGAGCGCCAGGGAATCATCCTTCACAAGAACTCATCTCAATCGAAACTGGAAGAGCTTGACACTGGTTCCAAGAGGCTGCACTACAAGGACTCCAACGGAGAAGGTATTCTGGACATCGATACCGTGCTGTGGGCCATTGGTCGAAGTCCAGAAATCGAGAAGCTCAACCTCGATGTGACTGGAGTCAAGCTTAACAACAAGGGCCACATCACAGTCGATGACTACCAGAACACCAATGTTGACCACATCTACGCCCTCGGCGACGTCTGCGACAAGGGCTACGAACTCACACCCGTAGCCATTGCGGCAGGCCGCAGACTCGCAGATCGCTTATTCGGCGGCAAAGCGGACGCAAAGCTCGAGTACGAAAACATCCCATCCGTCGTCTTCTCTCACCCTGTCGTCGGCACCATCGGTCTCACGGAGCCCGCGGCACGGGAAAAGTTTGGGGACGATGCCATCAAGATCTACCAAACCTCCTTCACAGGCATGTACTACTCGATGATGGAGGCAGACGACAAAGGGCCGACGGCGTATAAGATCATCTGTGCCGGGAAGGAAGAAAAGGTTGTGGGTCTGCATATTTTGGGAACGGGATCGGATGAGATTCTGCAAGGATTCGGGGTTGCGATTAAGATGGGGGCCACGAAGGCGGACTTTGATCGTTGTGTGGCTATCCATCCTACCAGCGCCGAGGAGCTGGTTACTTTGAAATAGAGTAGATGATGGATGCGGGGGATCGTGAATATATGGCTTCAAGAGGAAGTTGTCGTGAGGCGCAAATGTATGCCATGTAGCCAAGACCACCACTATATTTGTGATCAATATCACATAGATGTAGCTGTGGAATCTTCTTCGTCACTTGCAGAGACGTGGGCCATCGCAAATGGCATCATGAATCCTCGCAATAAGTTAATTACTCACGTCTCCTCCAAGCCGAAAGCACACGTTGTACTGTAGAACCCTCAAGTGACGGGGACTCCTCGCACGTGGCTGTTGCAGGGGTCCTATCGCCATCGCTCTTTCCGATGATCCGTTTGCCTGTTTTGACTGGAGTCTCATTTCCACTTCAACGCCACGAGCAGGCCATGCACTTTTACACGTGCTGGTGTCACGACAGGACCAGATTCTCGGTGCGACATCATCTTCTCTCTTCATCCTGGAACTCGGGTTTGGGTCCCCAAAATCATTGGACCTCGTGGGTACCAGATATAGCTCTGCACATGGTTGAATGGCCCACCGCAATATCTGTGGGTAGAACATGGGAACGCACCGACGAAGCATTGATGTCCTGTGAGACAGTCCCATGGCGTTATAAGAATGATAAGATATGGACATGCAACGTCTGTCGAAGAAGATAGATCTCGACTCTACCTTCACCGGCGTTCATCTTGGCGTGCTATCGTCCAGCTTGCGTGACGAACGCCTCTGCGGTCGCTCCGTGAAAGGCAACAGCCTCAATCGCTTATTATACCCCTTCACCCCTTCTGGTGGCTGATGTGATGATCAGCTCTGGAACTGGTTTCACCAAGACCCTTAAGCGACCCTCTCCGGAACACGATCTGCAGCCACATCACTTTATTCCAGCTCGCCAGCTACCCGGAACTTGGATCTCATGCACTTCTGTCTACCTTATCACCGCTGCCGAAGTTTTGCATAGCAACGTTGACATGGTTCTTCATCATGCGATGCACGGTAAGCTGGGATCTGGCCCTGTGACCACTTCTTCGGTAAGCCTTTTCCTTCTCGTCGAGAGGAGATCCGACTCTTTTCTGATATATCTATGTACCCCGTCCAACCCGTCCCTTCTTTGCACCACCTTCGATCAGCACCACAAAGTCGATCTTCTCCACGCTCATTGGTCTACAACAACATCAAACACAACCACTACCTGGACTTCAGCCACACCATTACGATTCACACCGCCATCTCTGACACACACAAACACACTTGGCGACCATTAATGGATCACCTCTGTCCACGCCTATCCTTCCCACTGGCACCATGCCTCTCATGCCTTTCTCAGACAGCACCCTCATCGCCAAGCCACAACCAACAGCAACACCACGACCACCACATCCGCACCCGCTTCGATCACACCGTTCCTCAGAGAACTTCTTGGCCCAACAGTCTTCGCAGCCGAACACCCTCAATGACCTCGATCCGTTCCGCACCACGATCAACTTCAGTCGAGCCTACCTCCCGAGAAGAACCCTGCGTCGAAGATCAAGGCATGTCTCTTTCTCTGGAGAGACCTTCCCGTCACCGCAAATGGCTTCAGCAGTTTTCTCAACTGAGGAGAGACTCGGCTACTCTTCCGGAACATATGAGCAACAACAACAACAACGGAAGGACTACCCGGTGATTCCGACTCGACCGCCATTGAGACCGACGGTTAGTTTTGGGAGTGTTTCCGTCGCGACTTTTACTTCGCATGATTCGATTTGGGAGGAGAAGGTCGCAATTGAAAATCTGCGGTTCGCGGCGAAGGCGAGGAGGAGAGGTTGTTTGGCTGCTGGCATGGCTTTCTTTGAGCACGTCAGTGGTGGGAGAGAGTAGCTCGTTCGAGTTTCCCCTCCAAGTCTCTCGGTTTTGTTAGCGTGGCGTTTGCACAATGGGTGCGAAGAAAAGGGTATCCTGCAAAGGAGTTGTTACGAAAGCGTGGCGTGGTTGGGATAGAGATACCCTAGCATTTTCATCTTGTGGATATGTGTATGATATAGTAATCTTACAAGCACGATATGTATGATTGGTATAGTGAGTTAGTGACCTGAACAGCACCGCGCATTCCACTTTTCATTACCCTGAATCAATATTAATGTTCATTTAATCAATTTCTAGCGTCCCTTCCTCTCTCCACCTCCGTTCTTTCCAGCTTCATCTTCCTGTCATGATACGCTGTACCTTTGTATATATCATGCCTAGCAGTCTGGCATCGTTGTCATGTCTTGTGGGATGCCCAAACGACGTAGCCAGCACGGATGCTCACGTAACCCTGGATATCCTAACAATAGCACCATGCCTGTCTCCGCGAGCAGGCATTTAGTTACCACGCGTCTTGATGAAAGCTGAAGCATAAAAGTACGGCTCCCTGCCCATGCTCACATGCGAACCAACAGGTCCTCATGAATCCACCAATTGCTGTTTCAGCTCGCCCTGAGCCCCTCCTTCCCTCTACAACTCCATGGAGTCAGACGAGACCATTCTTGTGACAGGAGGCTCAGGTTTCCTAGGCTCATATTGCATCCTCCACGCACTCAAGCAAGGCTACAGACTACGTACGACGGTCCGCAATCTCAAGCAATCCACAGGCATCCGACAAGCTCTACGAAACGGCGGCGCGACCACCTCTGAAGCGAACAGCGTGCGCTTCTTCGTGGCAGATTTGAATAAAGACGATGGATGGGAAGAAGCCTGTGCTGGCTGTGACTTTATCCTCCACGTAGCCTCTCCTCTCACGTTAGTAACGCCGAAAGACGAAAACGAATTCATCGCCCCAGCAAGAGATGGCACATTACGCGTCTTACGCGCCGCGAAGAAGACGGGCACAATCAAAAGAGTTGTCGTGACCAGTTCTCTCGCTGCCGTAATTTTCGGACACAACGCTCGAGCAGCGAATGATCCCTTCACAGAAGAAGACTGGGCGAACCTAAAAACTCCACATCATCGCGCCCCCGCCTATCAGAAAAGCAAGATCATCGCGGAGAAAGCTGCGTGGGATTTCATAGAGAAAGAAGGCGGGAAAATGGAATTGAGTGTCATCTGCCCTTGTGGGATTTTCGGTCCGATTTTGAATTCGAAGCTTGCGGCGAGTTTGGACCTTCCACTTCGCCTTCTCAATGGCACTATGACGGGAATTCCGAATCTGGGTTTAGGTGTGGTTGATGTACGCGATGTGGCGGATTTGCATCTTCTCGCGATGAAACATCCGAAAGCGGAGGGGGAACGCTTTATTGCTCAATCTGATGATCGATTTGTTTGGATCAAGGATGTGGCGGAGATGCTTAGGACTGGGTTGTCGGATGGGGATTGTAAGAAAGTGGCGAGCTGGAGGATCCCGAGCTTCGTGGTGCGTGTTATGGGACATTTTGATGATGCTGTGGCTCTTGTTGCTCCGGAGCTTGGTAAAGCAAAGCCGGCTTCGAATGAGAAGGCGAAGGAGCTGCTGGGCTGGCAGCCGAGGAGTGCGAAGGAAGCGATTTTGAGTAGTGCGGCGAGTTTAAAGGAGTATGGACTTGTGAAGTGAAATGATCGGATGGAGGGTGGGCGATGGATCATTGTAAGTATATCCTCCTCGTTGCAGTACCTGTATGCATCCTGATCTTGAGCCTGCTCAATTCCTATCGCCCATGATACTACAAAATTCGCTCATTCTTTGAGCAGTTGAAAATTCTCGTATCGCCTCCTTAGCTGTCGAGGCCGCTTTTTCGTGGTTCAGAGTCTGGCGCGCACTCCTGCGACAGGTCGTTGGCTGCTCTCCTCGTCTTCATCTACACCTTCCCAACAGTCGCCGGCACCGAGCATGCTCGGAGCGTACGCAGGTTGATGACTGTCACTCACGCTTCTCCCTCGGCATCATGTTGAAAGTGTGCTTTGCAAAATCCAAGCATTGCGACATCTTGCGGAGCATCACTCCAAAGACCGGTCTTGCAAATTCCCAGAGTGGAGACATCTTGCGTAGCATCATACCAGAAGCTGGCTGTTCGAATCTCATAATCACGAAGTAGGCCAAGCTGCAGACTGTAGCGCATGGTCCGTCTGCCCGTCACCGATGGTTCCAAGCGGCGCTTCAGGTTGTGGCAGACTGGCCGCATAGCGGCAGAGGAGCCGGGTCGTCGACCAACTCCAGACGAGATAGATCACCATGCGATTGCAGAAATTTCCAACGACTTTCCAGGAGAGACAGGTGGAATAGTCGAGTCTATCACGCCGCGCGCCATGGATCAGTCGAGCGCTATCGCCGTGAGTGTCAGCAGATGCGAAGGGACTCGGGGTCGGGCACTTACACATCATACAGTTGATGGAACAGCGGCATCACTGCGACGATCTGTATCGATACAATCCAAGACGGCGTGATGCTCGCATCCACCTCCTTCCCGCTATCCTGGATTTTTGGTTGTTTGTACCGGCTTTGAGGACGTACGTGTAGTGGAGTGCCGTGATCACCAGAAAGAAGATACATTGCAGCGCCAGGCCGGAATTGAACGCTCGATCTTACTCCTTGCTGCGGCGCTTTCTGGGGCTATGCTTTGTCATTGTGGGCTGCGGCGCGGCGAGGAGTTGAAGTGGTGAGTTGTGCGCAAGGGAAAGAAGAGAATCGACCTGACAAGCTTAGGCATTCCCCTTTTCATGTGATCGGCCTGCGGAGGTTCACTCACTCGCATGATGTTGGCAAAGCCTTTGCGAATATTACCGGCTTATCGTCAAGCAAAGCGCCACGCGCTTCGACTTTCATCTCATACGGAGCTCTCAGCGCAGCAGCAGCTTGCTCTGACGGTAAAGTAAGCTCATGTTTGCGACAGATTTCTTTTTTTAAAAAAAATATAATGGCTGAGGTGCTTAATGATCTGGCAAGATTTAAGACAAGAATTAAAAAAAAAAGATAATGGCTGGGGGTTCGAAACCCGCTTGGTGAACTGGCAAGATTTGGAAAAGCAAAACAAAACAGAAACACCAATCACAGTCTCGCACCTGTGAAGGACACCCTGGCTCAAAATCATCAATGTGACCGAGGTGCATGATTGCGCATTGATGCAAGGCAGGAACTTCGGGCAGCTCGAAGTCATCTTGTGACTAAGGGGAAGACTTGCGCTGTGATTGGATGCTATTACTGAATTTCAACTTTTACTTATGCGCTAATCTGGCGCGGGTGGGTCCGCATGTGTGAGCGTTGAGTGAATGATGCTGCGCGTCCAAATTGGGAAGTCACACCAAAACATCCAAAACAAAAAAACATTACTCGGAGCCTTACGCCGAGGCGCACTATGTAACTTCTCACAGGGACGGCACCAATGTAGAAATCCCCAAGATGATTCACAAGGAATCTTCAGGAACGGTACCGTAGAACCACCCGTTTAGACCCGGGTGGGTTCCTACCTGGAACGAATCATCCTTCCATTAGTGCGTCCTGCTGAAACTTCGAAAGATGATCAATGTATCTGCACTGGCCTGGCTGTCACTGTTGAACACCTGCTTAGGACTCATTCAGGGCAACGCAGCCGATTCCTGGGCCATGATCTTGAAGATCCTCATCGCCGAGGCTCTCTGGGGTTAATCGTCGCTCGGCTGTCCAGCTACCATTTGAGGAATGGCAAGTACTACTCTCACAAGATACCTTGGAGCTCCTTTCTGTCGTCCCCGCACGATGTTCACAAGCGAGTAGAGCTTTCTCCGCTCGATGCGGTTGTGCAACGTGAGCTGCCAGCTCTCTATCCAGCATTATTTATCTCAACACAATATCATGAGATCTTCCGAGGTGAACTTCTGCACGATCCTTAGCACCAGACTCACAAGTTGAAGACACATCGGTCTTTCTGACGAATTTGTTGAACTCAGGCTGCCCTCAGCACGATGGCTCCAGGTATCCTCGCATCGCCTGAGAATGGCCACGCAAATGTCATCAACGGAGCCTCCGAATCGACATACAAGCGACGGCAGAAAGTAAATGAGTCCCAGCGAGCTTTGGCTCTGGTAAAGGAACATCTACCCAAAATGTCGCCCTTGAACGCGATACTCAAGCTCGACATCGGCCTAGAGTCCGGACCTCTCTACCTCGACGCCCGCTCAGAACCCGTCTTAACCTCTTCTCATGACGAAGAACCAGCCTGCAGCGTCAAAATCAAACCAGAATACATCAAACAATTCGTAGAAGGCAAGCTCGAACCTCGCTACGGACTCTTCAAAGACGGATTCTTCGACGAAACCACACTTCCAAAGGGCGATATCAAAACCGCCGTAAAATTCGCCGACTACCTCTGCCCAGTCGATCGAACCAACCTCCCTTCAGCCCCATCCTCTGAAAAGCTCCCCAAACCTACTCAAGACATCGAACAAGCCCTCTCCGACGTCAAGAAATGGGGATACGGCCTCGTCTCCAACGCCCTAACTCCCGACGAAATCTCGACCCTCCGTTCCGCACTCCAACAACAAGCCGCCGGCGAAATCAACGCCGGAGTCTCAAAGCACGACGGCGGTCCCAAAGCCGTGAACCAAAGAATCTGGACCCTAATCAACAAAGGTCCAGAATTCCACCACCTCCTCGAACACCCATTAATCGACGACATCGTCCCCGAGATGTTAGGCGACTACTTCTTAATCCACAGTTATAGCGCCAACATCGCCCGACCCGGAAACGTCCCGATGATGGTTCACACCGATCAAGTCGGAATCCAGCCTCCGGTTCGAGATCTGTATTTTGGGTTGAACATCATGTGGTTTCTCGAAGATGTTACGGCGGAGAATGGTGGCACGAGAGTTTGGCCTGGAAGTCATTTGGGCAATTTTGCCCCCGACGATCCGTTTTCTATTGAAGGATCCATCGCGGCGGAAGGTCCGGCTGGTACGGCGCTGGTGTTTGAGAGTCGATTATGGCATGCTACTGGGCCGAACCGGATGAGCGAGGGTGAGAGACCTGTGATTTTGATGTTTTTTATGCGGAGTTTTGTTCGGCAGCAAGAGAATAATTTTCTGTCGATTCGACCGGAGGTTGAGGCGGGGATGTCGGATAAGGTGAGGAGGATGTTGGGGTTTGTTACGAACGGAGCTTTTGGGGGTGTTGAGGGGGAGGTTAGAGAGGGGATTTTTGTTAGGAGGTTGGAGAATGCGGTTGGGATGTTTAGAGATACGCATTTGCATACGCCTTTTCGACAGGGGATGAAGTCCGGCTCTTAGCATGACTAGAAGCTTTTTCGGCGATCGACCACTATTGACCAAATGAGCAAATAAAGGAAGCGACGTTCTCGGGGGTGAGCAGCAGATAGAAGAATTCAGTGAAATCTTCGACGCTCCAATTACACATCTATTGGTGCAAGCGAAAGCGTGTTAAAAGCTTCATGCTAGATAGCGGGCACATAGTCGCATGTTTTTCACGCGTCGTCATCAGAGGCATCGTCAACTCGTGCGTTTCTGTTGCCTTCCGTCTCGAATCCCGAGCCCTGTACTTCCCTCAAGAAGGAAGCGATGCGCTCTTCAATTCTCACCACCTGCTCTGTCTGGCTCAGATTTTGGAAGTCCTCCCCGAGACTCCCCTCAAAGTCTTGCAACAGCTGCAGAACTCTCTGGTCGCGATCTGAGCCAGGCACTCGTGGATTCACGGCAAGCCGCTGGTAGATGTCGGTGTCAGAATCCGAAGTGTCACCACCGACATCATTCTGTAGCTCAATCAGACGCTGAGCATGAGCTCGAAAGTCTTCTTCAGATATGCCTGCTTCACGAACTTGACGCATCATCTCCTCTTCGCTTGTAGGCGGCTGCTCGTCTGCTGCGCCATCTTCGCTGGCCGCCGCAGCACCGGCTTGTTGTGCGCGACCATACCACGGGAAGAGCTGACTAAAGAATCGATTGAGCGTTGAAATCTCTCGAGTCTCTTCTCGATACCTCGCTGTGCCAATGAGGCTGTCTCCTCCGGGTCTCTCTGAGCCTCGGCGACGCGAAAGGTATGACGTGAAACCATCGTCAGGTGGCAGTGGATCAGAGGCGCTTTCGAGCTGCTCGGTGAAGTGTCGTGGTATCAGAGCGATCAGTGCGGGCGTATCTGATAGTATCACATGCCTTGCCACATTTTGCGTGATGTCCGAAGAATCTGTAGAAGCCGTTGCCGTCTCTGGCGGTACAGCACTGGCAGTTTCAATCAGGAGATTTGTGTTCTCTGGCGTATTCCAAAGATCCTTTGCTCGCGTGGCGTAGAGCTCAGTAAAGAGCTCTTCCTTCATCGAACCAGGCTCCTTACCCCAGACTGCAGGAGGTGCATCCACGTTGAGCTCTTGCATGAGTCTCGCGATGATGTAGGGATACTTGCCTATCGCCGAGAACAGCAATTGTTGACCCTTGCTCTTGTTGCCAGCTTGGCATTCAGCAAGGCCTTGACTGAGTATCACATTTGGCATATTTACATGGCCAGCTTTGAGTGATCCGTTCCTGCTCAGGTTGAGGTAGTCCAATTCCTGCTTCGACCGGATCGCATACTGATCTAGCACCAGCCAAAGAGCGTATGGATCATTCTCCGGCGATAGCGAGAGGAGCATTTTCGCCCACTCGTACACTGTCCGCCATGTCGCTCGCATGGTCAGATTCTGAATGTAGCGCCAACTTGCCAACCAGAACTCGCGGTTTTCTGCTCGTCGGAAATCGAGTCTTGCTTTACCTTCTGCAAGATTCTTGGCAAACGTGCTGTGTACGGCTCGTCCCAGCGAGAAGAGAGCGCGCTCAAGCAGATCGCCAGATGTCGAGTGATCTCGTTCCTGCTTGGCGATCTCGGAGACCTGAAGCAATGTTGAAATGTGGTATGGGTTGTGTTGTAGAAGCACAATGAGGCGGTTTGGGTCCATTGAAGCCACGCAGCTCTCAAATTGAGACTGTACATCTTGGTACGCGCTGTTATGCACGAATTTGTACAGCACTGTGCCATCAGCTCGCTTCTCCTCGACCTCCATACCTAGGCCACCACCCGTCGCTACGGGCCACTCTTCTTTGCCTTGAATGAAAATGTTTCTTCGCAGTGCCATGGCAGCAAGACCTCCCGATCGGCCATCTACACGTTGTCCTCGCAATGCTTGGGCTAAGCCAACGTGCTGCACCCGCCGTTGCTGTCTCCTGTTCCCACCGACTGCACCTGCCGGCACTTGCTGATCATCATGATCCTGCTCTAGAGCTGCTCGACCGAAAAGTCGTTTCATCTCATTCGCGGCATGTAAGTTGTTCGTGTCTATGGATAGAAGCCTGTTCGCCTCTTCAACGGCAGGATTCACTCCTGCTGCAGTCTTGCCGGAATCTGCAGCTTTGCCATTCGTCGACAATGACTTGAGAGCGGCATCAATCTCATCCACGTCATCTGTATCCTGCCCACGCCTGTCCGTACCTGCTTTGGCTTTCTTCTTCTTTTTCTTCTTCTTTTTGGCAGGTGACTTGTGCGCTGTTGTAGCAACAGGCTCCTCAGGTATCGGTGCTCCAGCCTCATCATCCTCTTCATCCTCTTCAGCCTCGTCCTCCTCTTCTCGCAGCATAGCAAATGCGCTCTTCTTGGACTTTACGGCCTCCCGCTCATCTTCTTCATCTTCCTCCTCCTCGAGCGCGTGTGCTTTTTGCTCAAGCTGTTTCAGTCTTTCTTGCTCTTCCTTCTCCCGCTGCGCTTTTCGCAACGCGCGGGAGGACATTGTGAGGGTATAGCAGCGCGTTCAGAACTCGCGTCGTCGTCCTGCAGTGAGGGCGAGCGCCTTGATTTGGATTCGTATGCACAGTGCGCCTCAGCCTTGGTGACACTACGCTGATTTATCCAGGGAATGGACTATACTGATCAAGACGTAAAAGGACGAGTGCGGTGTCTAGAAAAAGTCAATGGGGGGCGACAGATTTCATTCACGCGCCTAAATCAATGATGACGCCATGTGCCCCGCGATTCAGGCAAATTTTAGTGCCTGAGCATGTGAAAATCAGCTCAATCTGTGGATTTCCAGACAGCATGATCTCCGGGCTAACTTAACCACAGTCTCGTTCCATGTCAAAGGGTAGGACTGTCACCATGTATTGAATCCATTAATGCTCTCAAGCCTTGGCTCACTCCAAAAAATTGTGGTCGTTGCTCCAACTTTTAACGCTGGCAGCAACCCTCTATTTACAATATTAGTCGTGCTGAACGAGACTTGCCGTAGAGCTAATGCGCTTTGCTCGCACACAGTCTGTTTGAGAGTCACTGTTACGTTCGCAGGCGAGCTGGCTCTGCTTGCTGAAGCTGACCCTCCTCAACCAAGCCAAATGGGTTGAGGATGACACGGGCTACGATTGCAAGGTAAGGCGGTGGTCGCAGACAGCTAGTGTGAAGTTGTCCACCCCATAACGACCATGTTGGTGGCTATCTCTCGTGCGCAACTTGTCGCGTGGATTTGGCTATTGAAACTGGTAGGCGCTCAGTCCGTGCTGTTGAAGCTGAGCGTCCATGTAGGTCCGTCCAGAGGCCAACGATGCCAAATTCCTCCTCAGTGGATCCAATGTAGAGTTCGTGCTCGCAGACAATCGTGAGAGATTGGATGAAGCGTAAGTTCTCTCCGAGCACGTCGAGCCAACGGAGGAGATTGTGTCGAAACTGCCGTTCTCAAGTCGAAGTGAGTCAAGAAATTGTGGCAAAAAGCATTTTGTGACTCTCATCGCGCATCTCTCCATCAACCTGACTTATTCATGGCCATTCGTGAGTGATGTCAGTGTAGCCGTCTCCGCGATCTTTGGCCAGGGCGAGCTCTGCGATGGGATTTCGTAACTCCGACGCAAGGCTCTTCAAACGAGAGTTGACGATGGGACTTCTATTTTCTTGTCCAGCTTCGTGTTTTTCTCAGATCGGCTGGCGACCTAGGTTGTTTTGCCCATTGCGTGCGGCCGAGAGTTGTTTGTATCGAATGGAAGTTATGTACGCGTACAGATCAATGGTGGTGCACGGATGCACATTTGCGTTATCGAGCCTAGGTGACCCGTGTTGTGAGTTGTTACTTTGAATACTGAGGCAATCGCTCATTTGATCGCTCATTCTCTAGATTCCATGCTGTACAAAGGGTATCTTACTGTTCTGTCATGTTGCACCGTCCCGTGCAAGTCCTGCTGTTCTACTTGCTTACCTCCTTCACGCCCTCCTTGCCCTTGTCAAATGCTCTTCTGATCAAGTTCCCCGCGCTCTCCTCTACCCTCTCGAATGCTGCAGTCCAGTCGTATTGCTGCAATGTTTTCACGTTCCTCTCGAGCTCAGCATTCCATTTATCCTTGGCAGTCTCAAGCAATCCTGCTTGTACCTGTCTGTTTGTGGGCGGCGGAAGTGGCGGCTGTGGTGCAACAACGTTGTCAAGCAGAAGGGATTGTTGATGTAGGAGAGCGGCTTGGTGGACTCGATTCCGAGTATGAAGGTTGATGGAGAGGTATAAGACTGTGGCTGTTAGGGTGAAGCCGCCCAGCTTGTAGCACTGTTAGCGATATATAGCACCTTTGAGTATACATGACGCTTACCAGCCCTGTCGTGAACCCCATGGCGCCTTTAATCGTGCTTGGTGAGACTGCTGTTGAATGTCGGGCGGAAGTGATGGTCCCAATGCCAGCTCGGCTGCGGCGGCGGAGTCAGGTCCGGCAGCAACGATCAAGAGGCCGCCAACCTCCTGCAAGAGAACACCATCACCTGTCTCGTCTCGATAGAATCACAATGGCAGGAGGACACGTCAAATACCGACATCTGTCACGAGATAGCGCACATCGAAAAGCACTGCTACGAAATCTGGTCACATCACTCATCGAGCACGAATCCATAAACACAACATGGCCCAAAGCAAAGGAAGCGCAGCGATTAGCAGAAAAGCTGATCACGCTAGGCAAGAGGAACACAGTAGCTAGCAGGCAGGGCGCTCAAGCAATATTATTTGTATGCGATCAAGCTACAATTGATTGAAAGCACGAATATCTGATTATGGATAGGAGCCGCATCGCCACCTGCCCAAAGTCTTCAACGAACTACGACACCGATACGCATCACGACCAGGCGGCTACACTCGCGTCCTCCGAACAGAACCTCTCAAAGAAGATCAGGCACCTTCCGCGATCCTCGAACTCGTGGATGGACCGAAAGATATGCGGTTAGCAATGACCGCGAAAAGCATTGCGAACGCGAGACAGAAGGCAGAAGAGCAAGGCAGAGATTTCCGGCTGAATGATATGACGGCGCATAATGTGAAAAAGGTGACGAGATTCAGAAAAGATGGAAACAAGGATTTGCAGGATATGGTGCAGAAGTTTGAGAGATTGTATAGGGAAGGTGATGAGGGTGTGGAGGAGGTCAAGAAGAAGAGGGTGTATCCTGAACCGGAGAAGTCGAGATAATCGTTACTTCTGCTGCGATTATATGTACAGTGCATGTCTCGCTCGGTGTGCAGATGCTAGGATATGGAGATGGGATGGAAGGCCGCCTCTTCGCAGTCAGGCCCAGGCGCGGGAACTTCTCCTCGCAATGAAATACCACACTTCATCAAAATGCTGGATCTGATCTGGTCTTTTCTCGACACATTGACTTGTGTCTCCAGTACTCGCATAATGACCCTCGCCGTGAAACCGGAGTGCACGGCCTATATCTACAACAAGCACATCTGCGGCGACAAAGGTCTTAGAATCTGGCCACAAGAAGACAACGCTTATCATATGTACTGCGCAAGGGTGCCAGAAAAAAAAAGAAGCACGAACATAGGTTTTGAGCTCTCATCAACTCCTCAAGCCGAGCACTACCGGATTACGGACTCCTGAACGCAATTCCACATATTCATAGGACAAATTAGCCGACCCCTCGAGAGCTGAACGAAGCAGCTGAACCGCATGGAGTGAAGCAAGCACGAGAGTTTGCTGCTAGCTTTGTTCCCATTGTGAAATGCACCCCGTTCACTCCAAATCATTCAAAAGCACGAAGCGGTCACCACCTGTTGCCTGGTCGACAATCATAAATCACTTCGAACCTGATATAAAGTCCGATCGCCCTAGATTCACTTGCCTGACACCGTCTGGATATTAGAGAGGCAGCTGTATTTAAACATCGCGCAGCCTTTTCAAACCTACTCTCCTATTCTCCACTGTAGCACCTCGCGCAACTCGACGTCTCAAGACGACTAGTGTCTATCACAACTACACCTGATATCTCGGAGCACCGGACACCTGTATCCTTTTCAAGACTTCTTCGCACCACCGGCCTCGTCCCCGCGCCTCTGTCTGGACATCTCTGCTCAACTTCCCTATCCACCATCCAGTCGGCCTCGAACCTTACAATTACCATGCCTCCATTTGTCGAGCCACTGCAACAGACCCGCAAAGGCTTTCTTGAAGACCTCGGCAAACATGTCCTGACCTTTGATCTGGAAGGTAGCGAGCAGGAGTGCCATATTTGCAGAGAAACTTTCCTAGACTACGGTGGCTCGGCGGAAGATGGCAGCGAGCGAGCTGTAGTCATCCACGACAAGCATGTCCTAGGAGAAAAGTGCGCACGCATTTGGTTCACCGGCATCAACAACTGCACTCATTGCCGCACCATTCTCTTCCCCAAGAGCAGGCCTAGCGACAAGGAACTGCCAGGTCAAACGCCATTCGACGAGAACGCCTACGAAGAAGAGCACAATGACCAAGAGCAAGACGACACTGCCCGGCTCTCCGACCGCGTTCTTCTCTTGCGGCTTCGGAAGAACATCAAGTCTCACCTTGGAAATCTCGACGCGTTCAACGATATGGCGTTGGACCACCTGCTTGATACCTTTGGTTCGAATAATGGAAACGCTCGATTCCGGAGCCTCATCAACGCGCTAGACTTCAGGAGCAGCCGATACATCAGCGGCGAGACAGTCGACGACGTGGACTACCTGCACTACTCACGTCGATTTTACCGACAAGAACGCTCTGAAGTATGCTATACTATCCGCGCCGCCAACTTCAACTCCAAGATCTGGCATTGGTTCGTGACGAGCTTGAGCGTCCGCAAGGCTACACGTCGGACCCAGGCATTCAAGATCCAGGACCATGCCTTCGTTCCAAAGCTCGTTTTCGAGATCTTTGAAGTGATCCGTGAGCTTGACGGCTCGGTCGTAAGCATCTCAGAGTTCGTCAAGATTCTAACGAGAAGATTCGGTGAACTCGGAATGCCTGACTGCTGGCAGACGGAGAGTCTCAAGAATTACAGGGACGATCTCGTGTCTGTGGTGGTCACAGTGGTGAAGGGAGAACAGGTGGTAGAAGATAGAGCCGGAATGGGCGGAGTGGTGGGGTCATGGATGGACGGCGTGGAGGTGGCGAATCTTCAGGTTGCTCTGTGGTAGATGGATGGCTTTTCCAGATGTCCAGCGTTCATTGAGTAGGCTTCTGGGTAGTTGGTCGAGGCTCGGATTGGTATCGTAGATGACCTTCGGAAGGGCTTGGGCCGAATGAAGTAACGATAATGCGAGAAGTTTACATTGGCGTTTTCGAAACAGTACAAGTACGATTTGCATATTATTGTAGCGGTTCAAGACTACACGCAATGCCCCAGCTCTCACCAATCGGAGTGTGGAGAAACACATCCTCCACGCCTGCCAAGTCCTGTGGAGATTCAAGCCGGGTTTGCTGACTCTATAACAACCACACAACTCCTGAGACCTTAGTCTCGTATGCCTGCCGCCACGATCACCTCCTGCAATTGCTAGGCGTGGCACATGATATAGCCCTGACAGGCTAGTAAGAGACGACTTTTCAACTTCATCAGTCCTGTGCGCGTCAAGGAGCAGAAATGGCCACGCTACAAGTATGCCGCGATCAAGATCAGTCGTGGCTAGTTCTCCTGCATTCTAGTCGTCCTTTGGATAGCTGACCTTCACAGCCCAACACGCGATCACCACCTGTTGCCTAGTCGACAGCTATAAATCACTTTGAACTCTTCTTGCTTCTCTACACTTCGACTATTCTACAACATCTAAATTTTCCGACAGAGCCGATCTCAAACTCGCCTTCAAGGGTCGAATCCATAGAGTACCAAATTGGCCCCATTGGAAACCGACGCACGACCACTTTCAACATCGAGATCACGCCGTTGCCCCCAAACTCGTTTTCGAGACCTTTAAGGTTACTTGCGAGTATAATGATTTCAAGGCGAAGTTGCCATACCTTACCAAGGAGCTTAAAAAAAGGTTGGGGCGCCTTGGTTTGCCAGATTGCTGGGCCAACGAGGAATCCGGCCTGAAGGCTTTCCGCTATGACTTGGTCGCAGCAGTCATTCGGCTAGTGAAGGGAGGAGACTTGCTCGAGCAACCGGTGGGATGTGAAGCGAGTGGTGTAGAAGGCTTGTGGATGGAAGGGGTGGAAGTGGTGGATGTTTCAGGTGTCGCATGGTAGATGGATGGTGGTGGCGCTGGTACTCCGAATGCCAACAGTGCGTCTCTTGATGCACCACCCAGCACAAGGCGACATGCACCTTCAGAAACCACGACCATGATGTTCACTCAATACCACCTTGAGTAAGGATACTGGATCGCAAGATCATAATCGCGATCTGCCGTCGGCGCAAGCAATGGGAAGCATACAGACCAATGCCACCACCGCCACCAAGATTGGTCAGCGTAGTAATTCCGAATAAGCTCCTTTACACAACCTATGCATTGACACTTTTCGCGACTGCTTGGAAATTCGGCATGGCGATATCCACCGATACGCTGTTGTGAATGACATCCTTGGGAAATCCAACGATCTCTGCAGATGTTGCCACTTGGATTCAGTAAAGGAAGTCAACCCATGCTGACATTGGGTCCCAGCAATAAGGTTTAAACAAGGCTGAGCAGAATTCACATGCATCGCCGATGAACGAGCCGAGCCCGTGGAATCTGGACTAGAAACATAGCGAATTAACCTCGTATCGGTATCCGGCGTTCTTCAGCCCTGCATAGTCCTGTCTTCAGTCGGAGACCAGCACCAAATGAGACTGCAAAACATCAATTCTTTTCCCTAGCCAGGAGGCAGAAACCATCAAGGTCCACGCCAAGAGAGGCCGGCTACCGAAGTGATTTACGGGTTAGGCTTGCATATGGCCCACTTAAGATGTGGACTTTGATAAGCGACTCCACAGCAGACCAACGAGTATTCTATATGCGTTATCCCGTCGACACCCTTCGATTGCAATATTCACCCAGCTTCCGCTTTCAGACAGCGCTATGGCCGAGGAGAAGCAGGCTGCCGCGGACACTACAGTCGTTTCCGGACCAGAAGATAGTGATGCGGAGCAGCAGAGCACTACAGTGGCTCCTTGCAAACAGTCTCGATGGCGACGTATCGTTGGACTATTCTGGGACTCTGTCGATGGACCTCCGCGAGAGCGACGTTACATCCAGAAGCTTGACACATACATGTTCTCGTACATGTGTCTTGCTTACTTTATCAAGCAATTGGACCAGACGAATATCAGCAATGCTTTCGTTAGCGGAATGCAGGAGGATGTGAGTCACCCCCATGACAAACAAGACAAACATGACAACATGACAAATATGACAAACGTGCCAATCAGGCTGATGGAACATAGCTACGACTCTATGGGAACCAAAGAAATTGGTTGAATACATGGTTCAATATTGGGATCTTGCTAGGTAGAACGCATCGCTTTCCAATCTAGTGACCGCATGCTGACCTTGTACAGGCACGATTCCAGCACAAATCATTCAGCTCCAGCATATACGGCCTTCAATATGGATTCCTTCTTGTGAAATCTTTTGGTCTGTATTGGTAATTAGCATGGGCTTTGCGAAGAATATCAAGACACTCTATGCCCTTCGATTCCTCGTTGGCTTTGCTGAAGCCTGCGTCTTCCCTGGATTCGCAGCTATGCTAGGTGAAGCTTGTCCCCAAGCCATGATAGAAGTGGTATCTGACAGCATGCATAGGTGGCTGGTATGGTCCGACGCAACTTGCTAAGCGAGCAGCGCTTTTTGAGCAGTCTAGCGCTATCGGTAATATGTTCAGCGGCTATCTGCAAGCCGCGTTGCACACTGGTATGGATGGCAAGGCTGGACTGAAAGGATGGCAGTAGGTGACTCCATGAAGATCTGCTTCACCGGCCATATGCCAACGCTGCATAGGTGGATGTTCGTCATCGATGGTCTTATCGGAATTCCTATCGCCATCTGGGGTCTCTTCGCTGTGCCAGACTTGCCACACACGACACGCGCTTTCTACATGTCCAAAGAGGTGAGTATTGCTCAAGGCCCGCACCGAGATTTTCCAAGACTGATCACTTGCATCTAGGAACGAGAGTACGGCGTTGAACGAATCGAGAAGTTAGGCCGAGTTGCACCAACGAAGCTGACCGTCTGCGCCGTTGCCAGAGTCTTCACGAACTGGCGACTGTGGCTTTTCATTCTCCCATACAAGTGAGCATCTCTCAACGCAATTTTGTTTCTCACTGACGCGACGACAGCATGGTCGGCCAAGCCATTTCGGGCATCAAATACTTCAACCTCTATCTCAAAGCAGAAAAATACAGCGTCGTACAAATCAATATACTTCCAACAGCTGGAGATGCCCTCTCGGTCGTGACTGCTCTAGGCTTCGGCATTCTCGCGGACACTACCGGATACAATGCAACAATCATCGTCGCGATCTCCTTACTCGTCATGGCCGCAAACGCCATGCTTGCCGTCTGGAGTATACCCAAGTCAGCGCTATTGTTCGCCTTCTTCATCAGCTATGCTGGACTCGCTGCACAGCCTATCGTGATTGCATGGGGCAACCATCTCGCGGCTGGTGATCCGGTACTTCGTCAGATGCTTGTTGCCTGTGGGAATGTGGCGTCGTACACGTTCAACGCTTGGTTGCCATGTAGGTGGATCACGCCAAATTTTGTTTTGAGCGGTGCTGACAATGAGGCAGTGGTTGCTTTTCCGACATACGATGCACCGAAGTATGATTACGGATACCAAATACTGGTCATGTTTGGCGGGCTTGCAATCATTGGCACTATCGCAATGCACGTTTTGCGCGTTCGGTTTGCAGCGAAATCTTGACCGGAGCAAGCCAACTTATGGCTCTGCGAGTCCACACAAGATTATGAGCTCAAAAGCCTCAGATAACCGCAAGTCTATGGTGTTGAGCTCAGCACGTGAATGTAGCGCCTCGACTTCAGCGGGTCAGTAAAATCGTGCTTGCCTTCCCGGTCAGCCCAAGCATACAAACGCGCTAGCGCTTCCGATTCCAAGTACAAAAATACTGCTCGCTGTTGCTATCATCTCCATCTCGGCGACGATCAACATCACAGCTGCTGAGCCACAGCACCAAGATGTCCTCTCCACCCCCACACATTCGTCCTACAACAGGGCTCACGACTACACCCTCCCTACGTGTACTCGCGCCCTTCCCACCCGAGCTTCGATTAGACATCTACGAGCTCGTCGCTGCCAGCGATCAGGCTGCCCCAGCGCCATGCTTCCATCACACCTGCAAGCGTGCTTCCGTCCTGTCTTCCCTCTCGGACTCCTCGAAGCGCAAATGTCCCATGGCCGACAACACGAAGCCAAAAACATTGACTCAATGCACTTGATGACTGCCCATCTGGGACGAAACGTTCCGTTGGCCGTCATCATCAAGTTTCGTCCGTTTGGAAGCTCCACCGTTGCTGTCTATGGTGCCAGCGCGCAGCGTACATCCATGGTCGAGCCAGAGATCAAGCTTGCCCTTCGCGCTATGGAGAAGCACTTCAAGTCTGTTACCATCACCCTTATGCGTCCAACCAAAGCGGCAGGTAGCCGGAACGATGAGATTCATATCTCGGATCTCGACGCCATTGCGGAGAAATTGAGAGCCCCCTTTGCGTGGATCTTGAGAATTGGAAAGCTATGAAGGCTTAGGAACAGGGCAAGGAGTGATGTGGAGAGGGTGTCCAAGCATGCTTTGGAGAGAATGGCGACGGTTGGATCAATTCTACTACCGTGCTAGAATAAGCCTTGTTTGATCAAATACAAGAACTAGTAGGCCGTTTTTGAACTACGAGGATATCTGCTAAAGGGTTTATGTTTTATATCATTCTAACTGGAAAATATTGTAAGTAAAAAAACACATTAACGCCATACTCCATTCCCCAACCCACCCCGTCCGTTTCCCCTACCATTACTCCAACCCCAACCACCAACTATACACACTCAATGATTCTCCAATCTATCCAAAAACGCCTCCGCCCTGCCGGCGTTTCTTCTCGCAGCCGGACTAGGACTTGGCGGGCTCCTGGCCCGACCAATAGTGTAGTAATTCTCTTCGGCCTCCTCAAGCCTCTGGGCTCTTGTCTTAGGAGGAGTACGAGGGGCAGGAATCTGACCTGACATCGCCCACCGATGCTGAGGTGGTGTAGTGGGACGACGTCTACGACCGATTTCTTTGAAAGCCTTGGTGACCCTATGACCGAGTTGATTGGCTTTGTTGCCAATGGCGTTCAGAGTGCCGGCACGACGGGGACCGCGTGGAGGGGAGGGTTGATTGTAGCCAAAGTCCAGAGCAGTAGCACGACGATCTTGGGGGGCGGGGAAGAGTGTAGCGTTAGGGTCGTAAGTGGAATTTGCAACTCGGGCGTTCCAATCGATCTCCCTTGATGCTGGTCTGGCCATTTCTACTTCCTCCTCGGCATCGGCATCGACCATTTCAAAGTCACGGGACACCGGCCATGCTTGATGTCTCGCTGTTTCAGCGTCGTGAGCGAGCAACGTGTTGGAGAGCTCTTGAAGTGACTCAGAGGCTCGGGACAATTGCCGTGCTGCGGCACGTAGGGAGGGAGAAGAACTCTCCGTGGGCATCATATAACCGTCACCTGGGGCAATTTGCCCTCTTCTCATCATTTCTTCGATATCGCGATTGATGATTCGATTCCTAGAAATTCTAGCGCTTCGTGACTCTCTAGAGGGCGAGACGTTGTGATCTCCCATCCTGACCCTGGCGTTGATTTCCTCTTGAGGGCGTACGAGGTGTGAGAAGCGATTAGGTTCAGGTGAGGCTCCATTGCGACGGGATGAATAGTACCAGACAGGATCTGCCTTGCGTCTTCGACCGCGATTGGCATCAGGATCGGCCAAGATGGCTGCATTGTACTTCCGGACTCTCTCTCGGTCTCGCAAGAAGCTTTGATATCGTTCCGCGTCCAGTTCTTCCGATGTCGTTCGTCTGGTGGGCGCCATTTCGGAGCTCTGAAGTGCGGTCGAAGTGAATTGCGAGAGGTCAGAATGGTGCCAGCTTCACGTCTTGGGCCATATAGATACAAGGACGGATGAGCTTCCTTTCAGCGTCGCCGGATCCGGCGTTGCGATTATGGACTCCTTTTTGATGATGCTCATGGAGAGACAACAAAGAAGTTGTGAGCAAGTCTACGAGATGCGTTGTTGGACAAAGGACAAGCCGTTCTGAATACAATTGAATCCGCATTGTAGCTCGAACCGGAGCTTCTAGGCCGGCGATGCATTTCGGATCTCTATAATTTCTTTTGGGAAGAGTCATATCCCTTCCATGTCATGGGGTATCATGCGTCTAGCAAATTCCGACGTCGAATCGTGAAGGGCCGTCACCAATGCAGCCTACGTCCCACTCGCCTCCCTATAGAATGCCAAAGTCTTGCCAGCGCCGGCCGTCACAAAAATCTCATTTCTCGCAGTAGGGGAGTGCCAGAGCCATTTGACAGCCCACAGACACTTTTCGCTCTCCGTCTGCGTGGCCACGCACTCTCGTCGCTCAATGCTCCAGATCTTCGCCTTGCCGTCATAGCTACCGCTGAGAAGATACTCGCCACTCCAGTTCCAGTCGAGACTCATTATCCAGCTTGCATGACCTGTCAAGTTGGCGACCTGCTCGCCGCTGCGGGTGTCGTAAAGCGCAATGATTCTGGCGTCTCCAGCGGCTGCAAGATATCGATTGGCAGGACTAAATTTGACACTTCGCACAGGCCTGATAAGTCCACTTAGAGAGTGCGCAAGCCGTCGAGTGCTGTTGTTGAAGATGTAGATGCTTCCGTTCTGGTGCCCGGATGCAGTCATCTCGCCATTTGGAGAGACGTCAACACTCATGCCAAAGCTGCCTTTCGTCTCGTACTGTGTAATCTTCTCGGCTTTGCCTTCTGAGATGGGTTTTGTATCGTAGACATTGACGCGACCATCGGAAGAGGTGATGGCAAGATATTGTCCGTTCTCGCTCAACGCTGGCGCCCAGTGTTCGCCAGCCTTCTTCTCGCCCACAATGTCCCCTTTAAACCGCCATTGACCGTCTTCTGCGCACTCCCATACCTTCACATCGCCTGCGAAGCCCACACTTGCTGCTACTCTGCCGTCGAGGCTGGTGCAGACATGGTGGCAGCCTAGCTTGTGCACCTTTTCGAGGGTTTGAACGAGAGGGTAAGGGTCTTCATCTTCAGCAGTATCGGCATGGATCGTCTTGCCCTTTGTGCTGCGGATCTTAATGCTTGATGATCCGGAGGCTGTCAAGAGATGTGAAGGCGTGACGGCGAGTGAGAAGATGTCAGTGGGATGCGCGTCGGGGATGGTGAGGGTTTGGAGGTATTGCTTGGACTGAGATATGTGATTAGCAACAAAGGCTCTCCAATCCTGGATGAGTAGAAACTAGCTATACCATTATTGCAAGCACCTCTCGCGACACGACAGCGTGTGCCTACTGTAGTCGTTTCGTCAAAAACGATCATGTACATAGTAATCCCAATGGTGAAGTCAAGGTGGGGTCGAAGCTCAGTCGCGCTCTTTCCGCGCCAACTCCCTTCCCATTAGAATGATACTTCAAGAAAGCTTCAAGTCTGCAGATGCAGAGTATGGGCTCACATCAATGCCGCCCCAATGGAATTTCCTTCCGAAAGCATGGTATGGACGTTCAGGTTCGAGAGGACTGGGCGGCATTACGTCCCAGTCCATGCATTCAATCAACGTCACGCTTCACCAAGAGCTTGGCGCGCTTTCGCATACAGTACACAGCTCCGTACCATATGGAACAAGAGGCCTCGTAGCTTGAATATGCACTGGCTCAAGAATAGTACAAGAGCATGCTCAGCTGTGCGCTAGGCTTGGCCATCGCCGGCGCAAAGACCGTAGTGAGTCAGCCAAAACGGATATACTAGGGATTATGCGTGTAAATTCGAGTCTGAATAGGATCATTGTTGTGGGAAAGCGATAGATTTCAAGTGTCGGATTCCGGAACGGCATCGACTTTATCTTTGAAAGAGCTTGCGGAGTGGGTGATGGGTGAAGAAGAATTGTGAGGGTTTGAAGTGTAACTACATCATTTGGAGACAGAAGATTCGGAATGTGGGAACGAAGAAGGTGGGTGGAGGAGCGGGTGAGTATTACTCAGAATCACTGGTAAATTATGATTGTTGTTGCTGAGATGAAGCGGCCGGAGCCGAATTTGATGTAGAGACCATGTTGATGTGGACTTTCAGTGATCTCACCTGAGAGAGTGATTTGGGGTGCGTGCTTATCATCCTGTTCCAAAGAATGATCCAAGGTCTCCAAAGAATCCTCGATACCACGACCTCTGGGTGCTCCCGGCCCAAGGTTTCTAATCAATGCCGACGTGCTCCCAGTCCTTGACCCTAAGTCCTGCTCCTTTAGGTGCTTCAATCATATTGCTGAACCTGCCGCTTCTTCCAGAATTGGTATATGGTATCGATGTGCCGTCCTTGTTCCGCTTCGCTGCCGTCTTGCTATGCTTGCGTAGTTTCTTGCGAGCGACCATGACGGGAACGCTGCTCTTGGTGACTAGATAGTTGGAAAAGCTGCCGAGCAGCACACCCTTGACTGCGCTGCGTCCACGAGAGCCAATAATGACAAGTGTCGGCGAGAGAAAGTCAATGACTTCTGTGATCATATGTCTGGGCGATTTGCAATGGAAGACCTCGACCACAACACGAACTTGAAGACGAGTCTTTCTAAGCAGGCGTACACACCGCTCAGTGATCGATTCCAATGCTTTCCGTCGCTCGGCATCGGCAGAATCATGCACACCTCGGCTTCTACTCCGAGAGTCGCTTGGTCCGGCTCCGAGACTTGATCGAGCAAGTGGTGATGGTCCTGGGTTGCTCGGTCCGTGTTGCGCGACAGTTGGCAGTCCCTTGACGATGGCTGCCGTATCCCTCACAGATTCGGCACCATGGCCGATTTCGACGCCACCTAAGCTTTCGCCTGTCCCAACCGACTCCTCATCTGCTGCCATCACAGCGAATAAGGTGTCGCCGTCGCGAAGAACTGTGCCAATCGTCCACTCAAGAGCGTATTCGGCTTCGGGTGATATGTCAGTGGCCACGAGGTACATGCGCTGTCGTTTTCGTCCTTCTTCCGCCTCCCGCTGGAAGTGCTCGAAATCACCGCGCAAGATCTGGCGAATAACGCGGTGCGCAGACGGAGTGGAGTGAATATCAGACATGCGGAGCGAAAGCTTTTGGGCCGCTCTCAATTCCGATTGCGACTCATCATCCGACTGCAAAGGCGTGCTTGCGCCACTAGGTGCAGCATCGAATGCAGTGGAAGGATGTACACGTCTTCGGCCGCCTGGGCTTCGGCCGGCGACCTGTACTTTACGCTCCTTGATGAAACTGAGTTTGCTTTGTCCTTTCGTGGGATCCGGCTTCGCGCCACTAGCGAATTCGTCGACCGGTTCCCTTTCTGAATCAGACTCGCTTTCCTCCCGAACGTTGATCGCTTTTCCGGAAGTAGTCCTACCAGGCTCAGGACGCTTCCTACCCCGTCCTCGACTGCTTTCGTCTCTGTCTGTGTCGTTGTCATCATCTGCATCGGCGTCATCATCGCTCTCCTGAGGGTGCCCAGGTTCCGGCGGGTCTTCTGCTAGCCTCACATTCGCACTGTCACCACTGGCGTGGCGAGCGTGACCATGACTGGAGACTGGAGACGGAGCAGGACTGCTGTTTGCACTTCTAGGCCTTCGAGGGTCATTTGGCCCAAGATCTCCAGGTAGCGCACTTGGTGCTGGCGACTTTGGCCTTCTGGGGTCTTTTGCACCCAAGTCTCCGGGTAGGCGTATCTTAGAAGTACCATAAACAGTGGACATAGCGCCAGGCCTTCTGCTGCGGTCAGGGATGGGATTTCCTAAACGATCAAACTTTGGCCTCGTAGCATAGTAGTCCTCGTTCGAACTATGACGATGATGCTGGACTGGCGGGCTCACCGGTGGAGACAGTGGCGGCGAGTTTGGTGGTGAGGCCGTTGACTGTGATGTTTGCGTTGTAGTTGTGCCTGCCGAGGGAGGATGCGCCACGGGAGCCGTGTCGTTCTTTTTGGCCACTTCATCCACGGCGACGCGGATGGGCGGGAGATCGCCTTCTTCTGACATCTCGAAAGACGAGACAGACTTCCAGAAATCCAAGCGGTCGACTCCACGCCTGTGATGATGTTTGTTGTTGAGAGCGTCGTAGATCTTGAGTCGGTGTCTGCGATAGCCCCAGCGCGATGGAAGCTACGCGTACGAGCTCGGCTCTGCTTGGCAAGTGTGAAGAAGCAGCACTGATGACTCTAGATTCAATGATGTGTGGTGCTAGGAATGTTTGTACAGTCACGAGACGGGTATTGGGTTGTTTTAGAGTCTGACACGAGGTTGATGGAGGGGTGGCGTGTCGGCAATTGCTGGGATCGTTCGGCTACGACGACCTCTTTTCACATGCATCGCCCTTGCATTGCCACTTCATCAACATTCACTCGCCAGCAAGCCACCTCATCTATTCTGCACCACTCCAATGAGCTCAACGATAGCATCGGCATACCCACGGAAGGTACTGTCGAGAGAGTTGGCCGCATCGGACGCTCGAGAGAGCAAAAGCTGCAGCTAATGCAGGTCTCGTCGGAAGGCGGGGACTTTCCTCCTCTATGAGCTGGATGTGCCTTTCGTGGATGATGCGTTTCTATAATCCCCCTCAGCTTTGTGGGTACACGTAGCTGCAAAGTCCACATATCCTGTTATTTCTTCCGCCGTCCGGTCCTATATTCTTCACTGATTGCTAGAGCTACTTATTGCACAGCAGGAACATCTCAGCTACACGCTCAATCACCATGCAGCAAGACTACCCTCCGCCAAATCCGGCAGAGAAGGATCCTCGAACAGGCTCACGATGGATACTGGGCGACAAGTTCGAGCAAGTCTACCCACATCTGGGTTCGATGGAGAACCTGTGGTACAAGAAATGGAAGTTCCCATGTGAACGAAGCCTATACCCATTCCACGACGGAAAATTTGAAGACTTCGCACCAGTCTTCGAGACCCTGATCAACAAAGGCATTCACGACGGCTACACCGACCCATACACAGCAGAATTCATACCTACAGCCGAGAAGCTCGTAAAAGACGCAGACGCAAAAGCAAAGAGCGGTGACAAACAACAAGCTGTCGAACTCTACCTTCGAGCATGCGCAGTATACCGAATCGCAAGATTCCCCTACATCAACAGCGATCTCAAAAGAAAAGTCTACCAAGACCAAAAAGACGCATACATGAAAGCAGCAAAACTCTTCGACTCCCCAATCGAGGACATTGAAATCCCTCACACAGCAGGCACAGAAAAGGACGAAGGCAAGATGATACCCCTCTACATCCGTCTCCCAAAAGGCGCAAGCAAAACCAAACCCGTCCCAGCCGTCCTCCTCATGTGCGGTCTAGACGGCCACAGACCCGACAACACCGTCCGCAGCAACGAATTCCTCTCCCGAGGCTGGGCAAGCGTAATCGCAGACATTCCCGGCACAGCAGACTGTCCCGCCGACCGCCGAGATCCCGTGGCCGCGGATCGTCTCTGGACCTCAGTTCTCGACTGGATGGAATCCCAAGGCCACTTCGCCATGAAAAAAATCCTGGTATGGGGTCTCTCAGCAGGAGGCTACAACGCAGTCCGAATCGCACACACCCACTCCTCCCGCATCGCAGGAAGTGTAGGACAAGGCGCGGGAACCCACCATTTCTTCTCTCGAGCGTGGTTAGAGAAAGCGAAAAATCATGAATATCCTTGGACAGCATTGCCTGCTTTGCGAGAGAAGTTCGGGTATGTGACGGAAGAGGAGTTTTTGGATCATGCACAGAAAGATTTTTCGTTGGTGGAAAATCAAATTTTGGAGATGGAGAGTTGTAGATTGCTTTTGATTAATGGGACGCATGATGGGTTGATGCCGATTGAGGATAGTATGCTTTTGATGGAGTATGGAAGTCCGAAGGAAGCGAGGTTTTTTACGGGGTTGTTGCATATGGGATATCCTCCTGCGAATGGGAGCGTGTATCCTTGGATGGAGAGTGTAATAAAGGCTGCTGGTGTGTAGGCATCTAGATATCGACTTGGACGTGTCAAGAAGGCACGACTTGGATTTAGAAAGTGAGATGCTGATTGACTGCACTTCTAACGTCTTTTCATTGTATTGCTCCTCTGCGCCGTGGGTTAACACAAGGGAATATGTACATATGCAGGGTTTTAAACACACTCCGGCGCTGAACTTTGTATAAACAAATACAGATCTGCCTCAGGCTTATTGACCTGGGCTGATGAGCATACCCTTGCGCACTGCATCATGCTGCCAACCACCAGCGAGTGCCTCGCCACCACTCTTCCTCGCGTTGTCTGCTATTCTCGCCTCCAGCTCTGGTCTGAAATGGCGAATAAGGCCTTGAATGGGCCATGCAAAAGCCTCACCCAAAGCGCAGATGGTGTGCCCCTCTACTTGCTTGGTGAGCTCTTGCATCATATCGATCTCTCGTGCTCGTGCTTGTCCCTTCTCGAATCGGTTCATGATCTGTTCTGTCCACTTGCTACCCTCACGGCAAGGTGTGCATTGACCGCATGACTCGTGGTGGTAGAACTTGGATAAACGTGCAATTGCACGAACGACGTCTGTTGACTGGTCCATGACGATGACTGCTGCAGTTCCGAGACCTGATTGCGAGTCCTTCAAGGCGTCAAAGTCCATGAGTTGGTCATCACAGATCTTCTTTGGCAGGATGGGTGTTGATGAGCCACCTGGAATGACAGCCTTGAGGTTGTCCCAGCCGCCCCTGACACCACCGCAGTGCTTGTCGATAAGCTCGCGAAGAGGAATTGACATCTCCTCCTCTACTGTGCATGGGTTGTTGACGTGGCCAGAGATACAGAAGAGCTTGGTACCTGAGTTTCGCTCGCGACCGAAGGCGTTAAACCACGCACCACCTCTTCGGATGATGGTTGGTGCCACAGCGATAGTCTCAACGTTGGCGACAGTAGATGGGCATCCAAAAAGACCGACTGCAGCTGGGAAGGGTGGCTTCAGACGAGGCTTTCCAGGCTTCCCTTCCAATGACTCGATGAGAGATGTCTCCTCACCACAAACGTAGGCACCCATTCCGCGGTGGAGAAACACGTCGAAGTCGTAGCCTGAACCGCAAGCGTTCTTGCCCAGAAAGCCGGCCTGGTAGGCTTCCTGGATGGCACGTTGCAGAACTGTGGCCTCGTGGTAGAACTCTCCTCGAATGTAGATGTATGCCGCGGTTGTCTACATTAAATATCAGTACCTCCTCCATGCTTCAGTATCGCATTTGAAACTCACGTTCATCGCTCGGCCAGCGACCAGGCAACCCTCAATGAGCTTGTGTGGGTCTTTCCGCATAATTTCTCGGTCTTTGCATGTGCCTGGCTCACCCTCATCTGCGTTGACCACCAGATATCTGGGCTTGGTGTCTTCGTCCCAACCCTTGAAGTTCATGAAACTCCACTTCATGCCAGATGGGAAGCCGGCACCTCCTCGTCCTCTCAGACCAGATGCCTTAATCTCTGAAATGAGCCAATCGTGGCCCTTGTCAAGAATTTCCTTCGTCTTGTACCAGTCTCCATACTTCATCGCGCTCTTAAGATCTGCTCCGTGGTGGCCGTACAAGTTTGTGAAGATACGATCCTGGTCCTTGAGTCCGCCATGTCTGTGGACAGGTGGTGCATCTTGCACTGTAGCCATTCCTCGCTTCTGCTGGCCATCTTGAGACACGACGTGCGCGGGTGTCGTGGTTGAGAGTGCGCGGACGGCGGTCTTGGTAATTGAAGTCGTGGCGGACGAGCGCAGCGCCGCCTTTCCTGCAGCCGGCGTGGACAGCATTGTGTAGGAATTGGTGCTGCTCGGGTTCAATGGCAGGAGTGTGGCTTCGTCGCCGGGACGCTGGTGGTAATGGATGCGGCAGTAGTGGCGACGGCGAGGTGTTTGAATCTATGATGGTATCCGGCTAGAGCACTGCGCGAAACGCTCCTGCGCATAATCAGCATTCTTACTGGTCAGCATTGCAGGCATCTGACTGGTTGGATTGGCGAATGCCAAATGTGATCAACCGCTTTTCGATGCTGCGATTCGAGGATTCTCTTGGTGACAGCGGAGGGGAATCAGTTCTCATGGATCTGTACAGCGTCGTCGGTCACATAATTGGCAAGAGGATGTGTAGGAGCTATGGTACAGAGGTCTTTCATAGTTCTATGGTTCCAGCATTTCGCTGGCCGCGATTTCTGGCAAGATTGCTTCCGAGATCTCGAAGATGCAGGGGTCTGAAACTCAATCTCACGTCTCCCGTCGTCCTCGACTTCACGCCTCCATACTGCTGCTGTATTCCTCTTCATCTGCAGATTCATCCTAGGTAATCGTGCACCGACTAGCTCGCTCCTGGACTCGTCGCATATGCGAAGTCAAGAGCAACAAGCGCAATATGCGGAAGCCATTCTGATCCTGAGCGTGATGTAGACTCAAGACCAGTCCAGTCCAGCGCCTCGCCCAAGCAAGAACCTTCTGCAGCCAAATGGAGGAGCATCGCTCTCGAAGGAATGCAAAGAAGACCGGAACGGCGAAGACTGCAATCATGAGTAGCCGACCCTTACACGACGTCGAGCAGACAGCGTGGTGGATGTGAATGAATCCCTATATCTCGGTGAGCAGCCTCTTGAGCTCAAGCTACGAACCACCTGCTGACCATCTTCGAGCGAGCCCACTGCCACACCCGACGCGGACGAAGACGGAACATGGCCTGAGGTGAGTTTATCTGAGCACGGCTGTGTATTGGCGTGTGATTCTGGAAGTTGTCATGTGTGCTAGTGCATTGACCGTTTGCAAGACCCTGCGTCGCAGCTGCCTACCTACTTTCGGTCCATGTTCCATTTCGCGGCACTGACATCGCATCGACTGCCATAGATGCCATTCGAGAGACTCGGTTACGACGAAGATATCGTTCAACCCACCCCGCCGACAGAGACGTCACCTACAAACATCGTCATGGCAAGCATTGAGAAGAGCGACACGCCGACGGCCGCTTTGCCAGACATCGATGACGAGAACGCTCTGGATCCTGCCAACTCCGAGCGCCAGTATCATCGCCATCCACATACTGGTCTCCAGCGCGAGATTTGGCGCCCAGGTACATTCCAACACACATTTGATGGGTAAGACTATCCCAAGACTGATCGATATACAGGCGATGGAGACGGCAATCAGCGCACTGAGTATTTTGACCGCGGCCATCCAGTGCCTGCGGATCAGCGGTGGCGTATCTTTCAGGTGAGCCTTTCATTCCCTGACGCCCCACTGGGTTCATACCTTTTACTTGCTTCCTCTGTGGTGTAACAGCCACGCAAATTACAGCGTGTATCGTCTGACACGGGTGGCAAGAGACCAAAGAGTGCAATGCTAACTGCAAGTAGAGCGAGATCGGCGAAATCAGCTGGGTCAAGGAGAACTTTCCGCCCAGATTTGTGTGGCTCGATGATCGCGCCGCATTCGAAGTCTCTAAGTCAGACATCCCGAAAGCTAAGATTCAGCAATGGTGGCCGCACGACTTCGGCTCGCCATGCAAGATCCGGAAGCATCGAGTACACATCGGCCGACCAGCTATCAAAGACGACAGCGCAGAAGGCGATGCGCGATACGAGGGTGTCCAACTTGCAGGTAAGGCAGGAACCTACTACTTCACAGGGCAGAAGGACTTCGAGCCCGTCATCTATAAGAAGACCCGCAAGCGTGAGCCAACTGAGGAAGAGATTTCTCGCAAGCGGAAAGCCGAGGAGCTTCTGCTCGAAGAGCAGGAAGAGAGAAAAGCCAATCCTCGTGCTCGCGGCCACAATCAATACACTGCGAGAAACCAAATGGTCAAGTATGGTGCCCCATCACAAATCAAGAAGCCTGCGAAGGCCCACAATCTGCCCGCATTACCGCGAGCAAACAGCCAGATGCGCTCTACCAACGCACCTTTCTTCGTGGAGAAACGATTGATTGGCGGCATCCAAGACCAGGCCAGAGATTCTGTCGCACATGAGGCCAAAAAGGCCGCAGCAGTCGCCGCTCGCTCTGGCAGTGAGGATTCCACACAAGCTCCTGCATATGACCGGAAGTCTGACGTTCCCTCCGCTGTATTAGCACGGTCTCAACTTCATGAATCAGCCGCTGCGACCAATAATGACGATCTTCCGGTATCGGAACCGAGAGCTGTATCTCCCGTTCGAGACGTCGACGTTCCGCGTCAGATGGGCTATATCGAGCGTAGAGCTACTGTGCAGAAAGTCGCTGCACAAATCATCAACACGGTGCAGAATCAGGAAGATGTCAAGCGTCTCACGAATGAACTTGCGGACGAGAAGGTCAAGGCAGGACAGCAAGCGAAGGAACTCGAGAAGTTGAAGCAACAATTGGAAATATCGGACTCTGCCATCGAAGAGATGAAAAAGGCTACTGAAGGAGACCAGACGATGGTCGCTCAGTTTGAGGTCGTGCTCGACGAAAAGGAGCAAGAGATTGAGAGTCTCAAGGCTCAGCTATTGGCTGAGAAGCAAGAGAAAGTTCAGCTCGAGCTGAAAGTTGATGCACACGAGGCTACGATCGAAGCTCTCCAGGATGGCTTGAGGTGAAACCACCCACGTCTGACTTTCACATTACTCAAAGCATCGTTGGCACGCGCGTCACAAGTGAGAGGACGCGCAAGGGTCATATTGCCAGAAGCGGCAAGCGAGCTTGAAGATGCATGTCTTGTCAGGTGAAGTCCTGCAAATTCACCTGTGCTTGCATACTCCAGCGGATGCCTAGATCCGAGCCAGTATTCTCCCAGCTCCTGTGGTGAGAGCTTCAACGAACGACTGAAACATCAGCCTCACGTACAAGGGGAGAAATACCAAAATGAATCCATGTTAACACTCGTGTCTGTGTCTTACTTCCGAACAAATTCCAATGCTGATGTACTCAGGTCAAAACCAGGAAGGTACGGAGTGCAAGTGCGTTCGAGAGTCATATGCTTCACTGTTCGCTGACGTCTCCCAAGATACAGGCCTGTGGCGGCTGCAATGCCAGAACAGGTTAGATGGAATCTGGGGTGAATGATGTGCTTCGGGTCGTCGGTCACGAATATCTAGGATGAAGATCGATCAAAATCGGCACCAGCAACAATTTCATGGCTCGGAAATCAATCAGCGGAGTCGTATCAATATTCTCAACCACAGTCGCCACCAAAGCCTATCAAAATACCTCCAAATCCCCTTGCAAGCCCAAAATCTCCATCATCCATGAACATTCATCGCAGCAACAAACTTCGCGTTCCGATCCGCTCGCGGTGCGAAACGGGTCTAGCTTCAAGAAACATGCTGATCCTCAATCACGACATCAAGCCCAAGACGATTCTGACCTATGCCGAACGAACAGTGCACTTGCATGGAGTGCACGCGATGGACAGGGAAAGGGAACTTCAATCACCCCAGCTCAGAGGCTTGAGCTTAAAGGTCAGCATGTTTCCTGTTCTCTCAAACCACTCCAGCTTCTCTCTACATCTTGGAGAACCGACACGATGTCCGACTCAAAAGCCCTCTACCAAGACAAAGACGCCGACCACGCCCCATCGCCAGAAACATATAGTGAACAAGGAATCGCCGCAACATATTGCATCAATGGAACCAAACTCCTCCGAAAATTGTATCTCCCTTGCCTTCCCATCGTATCCCCTTCCCTTCCTAACCTTACCATCACCAGAGACATCCACCTCCTCCCCGCCGTCTGCATCCTCTACCTCCTCTGCTTCCTCGACCGCGCCAACGTCGCAAACGCCCGTCTCGAAGGCCTAACCACCGACCTCCACATAACCCCCAACCAATACCTAACCGGCCTAACACTCTTCTTCATCGGCTACATACTTTTCGAAGTTCTCTGGAACGTGATTCTGAAACGCATCGGGCCCAAACTCTGGTTGCCGTCGACGACTCTAGCGTTCGGGATCGTTGCCACGCTGCAAGGTGTGATTGTGTATAATGGGGGGAATTCGGGGTTAGCGGGGTTTTTTGTTGTGAGGTTTATGTTAGGTGTTGCCGAGGGGGCATTGTTTCCTGGTGTGGTGTTTTATTTGAGTATGTGGTATAAACGCGCGGAGAGACAGTATCGGGTTGCGTTGTTTTTTGCTATGGCGAGTTTGGCGGGGGCTTTTGGAGGGATTTTGGCGTATGGGATTGCGTTTATGGATGGTGTTGGTGGATACAGAGGGTGGAGATGGGTGAGTCTCGTGTTGTTCTTTATGCAATGCGTAACTGACGTTTGTGGACATTGCAGATCTTCATCCTTGAAGGTATTCTAACGTGTCTCGTTGCGATTGCTGCATACTGGTTCGTTGCGGATTGGCCTTCGAAAGCGAAGTTCATTAGTGAGGATGAAAGAGCTTTCATCAACGCTCGGTTGAAGGCCGATAGCGACGCTACGCAGAATGAAGGATTCAGCTGGTCGAATGTCGTGCTTGCGCTGAAGGATCCGAAGGTCTGGCTTTATAACTTCGTCTTCCATACGCTCAGTCTGCCGCTCTACACTTTGTCGCTCTTCTTGGTAAGTAATTATTACCGAGATTCAGGCGGCGCGTCACTCACTCTTCAACAGCCATCGATCATCGCTGCTCTGGGCTACAAAACCTGGCAAGCTCAGCTTCTGACCGTACCACCATATGCACTTGCTGCCATCTTGACAGTCGTTTACGCCATCGTCTCGGAGAGATTTGGAATAAGAGCTCCCTTCATCATCGCCTCCACCACAACAGCCATTATCGGCTATTGCATTCTTCTTGGTAACACGAATCCTACCCACCGACCAGGAGTATCGTATACAGGCGTGTTCTTCGCAGCAGCCGGTATATATCCTTCGGTCGCGCTTGGACTCTCTTGGCCTGCGATGAATGTCTCTGGGCAGACCAAGCGCGCCGCGGCAAATGGTCTGCAAATCACGATCGGAAATCTGGGCGCTGTGATCGGAACGCAATTGTATCGTGCACATGATGGACCGAGATACATTGTAGGACACAGCGTCGCGCTTGCATACTTGATCGGGAACATCGTAGTTGTGAGTACATTATGGTGGCTGCTGAGGAAAATCAATAGGGAGCGTGATGAGAAGGCGAGATTGGAACCCGAGATCCTTGATGGCGAATGGAAGGGCGATACAGACCCGAGATGGAGGTTCAGGACATAGATGAAATTAGCGTTTCGAGTCGATAGAGGTAGACTTCAAGCATTCAATCCTTTTTCGCGCTGTACTGCCGCCAAGATTGATCTTCGCTAGCCTCTCTGGTCACGACTTCGAGTGCGCCGCTGGTCACTTCTTCGTGCGTATTTCGAGGCGCATCCTTGATCTTCTTGGCCGGGTTGCCAGCGACCACAGTATATGGTGGCACATTCTAAACCATCGTCAGTCGCCAAGAAATTCTTCCAGTTCGTCAAAACCTACCTTGGTCACCACACTCCCAGCCCCAACTACACTTCCCCTCCCAATCGTGATGCCAGGCAAGATAATCGCTTGCCCACCAATCCAGCAATCTTCTTCAATATGAATCTCAGCGCCCATTTCAGGTCCTTTCGTACCATTCCTGACTTCGGGGTCCATGGGGTGGCAGCCGGCATAAAGTGAAACTCCAGGAGCGAACAGTGTCCGAGCTCCAATCGTTACTTTACATGTGTCGATGATAGTACAGTTGAAGTTGATGAAGACATTCTTGCCCAGGGAGATATTGGTCCCATAATCTGCATGGAATGGAGGTTCGACCCAAGCATGTTCGGCGAAGAGAAGATCATCATCTTCTTCTGTTGGTGCTTGTGGTGGGAGGGGAGTCGAGTCTTGGGTAATTCTGAGATACTGTCAGCAAGAGTTTTGAATCGAAATGGGAACATGACAGGATTTACTCGTTCCACAGCTCTACACGCTTTCTTCGTGAGAGCTCGGCAGTGTTGGCGTTGTTGTATTTGACTATGGCTTGATGGGTCCTGTCGCGAAGCTTAATCAATTCTGGAGTGAATGCATAGTGCATTTCTCCTCGCAGACTGCGAGCATGGTTCTCTGATAGGGGCATCCTGAGTACTTGACACTGGAGATGCGGTGTTCTGTTCCAAAAATTGTCTATCTGTATCTAACTATGTGCTCGTCGTCGTAGCCATTGGGACCAGGTTACCCTCGAGGAAAGCAGCGAAGGAGGAAATCGGGCCGACTCGTTCGGCTTGCTCTTCTCAGAATATCCACAACAGCACATCAACATCATGTCTCTGAAGTATGGGCTGAACCTCAAGAAAAAGGCGCAGGCGCCGACTCGACGAACACTTTTAGACGATGAGGACGGCGATGATGACGAGCCAGAGCACTCTGGACCAGCTGAAGAAGAAATCACCACATTTGGCGGCAAGGCGCCTTCAAAACCAGCACCTGGCTTGAATCGACCAAAGCCTAAGCTGCCGCCGAAGAAGGACGATGATGAAGATTCGCGGCAAGACCTGTCAGCTTTGAGAGCCGCGAAAGCGCAAGTCAAAGCTGCAGAAGAAGTAGATTCGTCAATCTTCGACTACGACACATTCCACGATGCGAAGACATCCGTGACAGAGGCAAAGAAAGCTGCGGAGAAGCAGGATGCTATTGAGCGAAAGCCAAAGTACATTGGCAACTTGCTAGATGCTGCTTCACGGCGAAAACAAGACCAGCAGATCGCGCGTGAGAAGCTATTGCAGAAAGAGCGCGAAGCGGAAGGTGACGAATTCGCCGACAAGGAGAAGTTCGTCACAGGTGCGTATAAGGCGCAGCAGGAAGAGACGAGGAGATTGGAGGAGGAAGAGAAGAAGAAGCAAGAAGAAGAGGAGAAGCGGAAGAGGCAAATGGGTGGTGGCATGCAGGGCTTCTATCGCACGATGATGGACCAACAGGAGCAGCAGCATAAGGCAGCTCTTGAGGCCGCTGAGAAGGCAGAGAAGGAAGGTGTCAAGCTGGCTCAAGACGAGGAGAAGCGCAAGTCCGATGCAGAACTGGCTGCAGAAGCGCGTGCAAAGGGTATCAATGTGCACGTTAACGAGGATGGCCAGATCACGGATAAGCGAGAGCTGCTCACAGCTGGTTTGAATGTTGCGCCATCAGGCAAATCCTCTGGTCAGGGCGGCTCGGATCACCTGCGAAGCGATAAGAGGCAAGCACAATCTGCCTTCCCATTACGAAACGCTTCCTCTCAGCAAGCTTCTCGTGAGCGGCAAACTCGAATTATGGAGGAGCAGCTTGCTGAGCGTGCGAAGCGCGCGAGAGAGGAGGAAGAGGAAGAACGCGCTCGGCAAGAGAAGGCCGCCAAATCCACCAAGACCGAGAAGGACATTGGCGACGCGAAGGCACGTTATCTTGCCCGAAAGGCTGCGAGAGAGCGTGGCGAGGCATGAGAATGCCTCTTTTCTTCATTGTGATACCCAGGAAATCCTAATTACGCAAGACGGACGTTTGGTGAGCGGCGTACTCTGTCCGCGTGCGTTCTTTCCATCATGACACGAAAATCACGGCCGTTGCCAAGGTACGTGCACCACGCGTTAAGCTACATATACGTCAGAAACCCCTTCACATTCAATCAGAAACTCCAATGTAAGCCGCCCAAATGGCGCAATGGTTAAGGCGTCTGATGACAAGTCAAAATCTGCTAACTGCTGATTCACCAAAAGTGATGACGAAAGAGGATTTCGCTTCCGTCCCAATTGAAAAAAATATTGGGGCGTTTCGTTTTGCTGTTCAGGTGTGTGTTTCTTTTTTTTCCATGGGCTTTCAAACAGGACGGCGAGCTTGGCTTCTGCACCATGACCAGCTTGTATCAATTCACTGCCCAAGATCAAAGAATCTTGCCATCGTGCGGAGTCGTGGTTCACCGTTCTTGTCGACTGTATCTTGAGAAGTGGATGCTGGGTTGCGGAATGAGGACTGACATTCATGGTAGTATGGCGCGAATATCTTGCTTCAGCCACGGCTGTCGGACAGATCTGGCGTTTTGCTTCATCGGAATCGTACGCCGGCCTCGTAGACATTATTAGCTGCTTGTGGATTGTTGGTGAAGGGCAGATGTTGCGCTGATGCGCGGAGTCGCACCTGGCCGTGGCGCTGTCGCTGTCGCTGTCGCTGTCGCTGTCGCTGGCGGTCGCGCTCGCGCCTACCTCCGTACGCGACACTGCGATGGTTTCAGTAGTCTGACTGACAGATTGTACCTGTTGTTGGCTGCTTGTTGCGCTGTCACGCTGGAATGGCTTCGTTTGATCATCAAGTGGATTCGAAGCCTCACTCTGCTCTCACATAAAGCTATTCCTGCAAGATTCGTCACTGCTCCAATTCCACGCAGCTCCACGAATTGAGACTTGTCGCGACTTCCATCATCACACTGGCATAGCACGTTCCCACCTCGAGTCGTGCAGCATGAGCGGCAACCGAGAGGCCAGCGCAATGGTCGCGCTACCCAGCACGCCAGACAAGCGGCCTTCTGCGTAAGTCAATAATCACCGATTGACAGACGCTTTGTCGCCAGAGCGAGACACTTATTATATGAGCTGGCACTAATGGCAAATATCCAGTGAGCACTTCGACAGCATGATCCAGATCAAGGTTGGCACCGGCAGCGAAATGCAGACCTTCGACATGTACAAGGGCGTGCTTCGCTTCTACTCCGGATACTTCCGCACCGCCATCGAGAACATTGAGAACGGTCGCTTCGCAGAGGCGCAGGACGGTGCCATCAACCTGCCGGACGAGGAGCCAGAGATATTCAACCTCTTTCGCGGATGGCTGTATACTCGTGTACTCCCCAAAGTCGAAGATCCACAATCTGACTCCGCGTGGCGCATACTTTTCAAGCTGTGGTGTTTTGGAGACAGACGCAACATACCACTGCTCCAGAATGAGGTCCTGGACCGCCTTGCGCTAGAAGGCCTCACTCATCGCACCACGCCGATGTATTCGCTACAGTACGTTTGGGAAAATACATCAGAAGGAGCAGGCCTACGTGGCTGGCTGCTGGCAACAATATGCAGCAGGATTGGCTTGAAAACTTTCCAGAAATATTTCCGGAGTTTCCCATCAGAGGTGGGTGACAGGGAATAGATGATACGTTTGCCATTTGCATGGAGCGTAAAGTTGACAAAAGTCTAGGCTTTGCGGGAGTCACTCGAATACTTCTTCGAGCATCGACCACGTTATCTTAGCTCAGTCGAGTTCAGCAAGTTTGACAAGTGCCAATGGCATGTACACGAGGAAGGAGCTTGCTGCAAGAAGGAGTAGTGGCCCAGGAATGTTCATCTTTCGCGACATATGGGTGCCACACAGGAGCCTAGGGAATTCTCCCACGACTGGATGACACTGCTGGACAGCGATTGCATTACCGAGGGGTCACATCGCGCTGCAAGATGGAATCAGGAGGCCCGTCCTCGTCGATCACAGACTGTTTCGCTGCGGCCGCTTGTTTGAGCTCACTTCGCACTCCTGGAGTGAAGCAGGTGGCGAGAAATGTCATGGCGAGCTAACGTCATGCTATCGCATCCGGAAGGCGTAACCGTAATCATCCACTAAGATATCTTCCTTTCTTTCTCTCTTCCCATCACATTGACACATTCGCACCAACCACATCAACATGACAGGTCGCGAAGCAATGGCGCTTCCAAGCACTCCGGACAAGAAGCCCGCAATGTGTGTATCCACGTTTCGTTCCCTTGCCCACAGTGACGCACGCCGCTTCTGCGACGAGCACTGCTCTGCGCAACGCTGTTGCGGTTGTGGTTGTGTCGCTTGACGTCGCAATGAAGGCGTCTCCGCGCAAGATGCTTACATATTCCAAGTTCAAGGATGATCTCCTCAAGTACATGCTCGAGAAGCGCCCGAAATTCATTCCCGACGAGTTCGAGAAGAGCGACATGTGCGAGTGGCACGTCCATGAGGAAGGGGTTCGCTGCAAGGTATAGACGACCGCTCTTGGCTCTGGACTGCGACGGAGGCATTCGGAAGGACTATAGAACTGCGCAAAAACGAGTCATCATCCGAGCAAATCGCCTGAGGAGCGCGACACGTGCGAGTGGCACGTCCAACAGGAGGGAGTCAGCCGAAAAAATAGAACATCGCTCATGGTCTTTGATACGATTCAAGGCACTCGAAGGACTTCAAGCAGTGTGGTAGGGTAGACAGAGTTGGAAGCGATGGGCCAATATGTACATGAACAACATGAACATCAGCAGGCGCTGGACACAGAGGCCTTGAATGCTCATCCTACAATGCATATCGAAAGTTATCGAATACAAGACGAGACTCTATTGCAGCCTGTGATTACCTTAAGCAGCAGAGACAGGACAGAATGCTCAAGGACTGAGACAGTAGAAGCGACCATTGAATTGATTATATACAACACCAAAACTTTCGTCAGCCGCACCTGTAATCACAGCATCTCCAGCCTGACCATCCCAATCGTACATGTCTCTCCATTCCTCCCTCGCTTCGTGGACAGATGCTATCCCTGCCGGCGACCAGAGCTTCAGGCACTGCTATCCTGCAGTGCTCGCGGTTTCCCGGAAGTTCGCCCCATTGCAACAAGATCTGCGGCACACCTTATCCTGACAGCACTCTTCAGCCTCCAGCACAGCATCGTTTAACCACCCCATCGATCAAGAACTCATTACCGTGGCAATTTCATCACCAATCCAGCTCATTTCCTCACCTCACCTTGCAGACCCCGGCGTCCCAGTCTTAGGCGGTGTCGGATAAGCTTGTCTTCCATTCGAGCTCGTGGGAGTCGTGACAGATTGTGCTCTCTCGCAATGCGGACAAGAGTAAGTAGTTGTAACTTTAACGATCTGATAGTCTTCGCAAAAGATGACGCGCGTCTGATCATTGTTGAGGTTCTTGTCGCACATATGGGTGTGCATTGGGATATGTTCTTCGCAGCGTGGGAAGTGAGTGTATTGGTGGTAGCACATGATCGCGGAGACGGACGGCGTGGATGGTGGTACAAAATGCGATCGGTGGTACAGATTTGATCGAGGCGTTCGCCGGGAGTTCGCAGGATTGCGCGCGACTTGGTGTAGAGATAGATGTTGCGTTAAAGAAGAGAGCAGGGCCGCCGGAGAGGGATGTCGTGGGTTGTACTGGTTACATCAATGTTGAACGCCGGGCATTGAGCGCAGGAGATGAAGATAAATGTGCGATGAGTGTGATGGAGTCAACTTTCGAAGTTGACGCAAAGATGGAATTAATCTCTTCTTGTATTTGCGTGCGACTTCGAGCATTGAATGTTTGATGCTAATGTTTTCTCCATGATCAATCATACTGTTTGCGACCCACCGTGCTTGGCAGGGTGTATGGCAAACGGTATTGATTGTCGCCAGCACGTTCATGCAAACATGCACGGACCGAGCTCCGCGTGGTCATTTCTGATTTATCGCATGCATGGAAAGATTCTCGGTCTACTCTCAAAATACGAGTACTAGGTACATCGCATTTGGAAGACCAAATTCGGTTTGCTTCATCTGACTGTATCGTCACCATTGATGCTTCACCCTGGAACAGCGGCAAACCTGTCGGCCAGGCCGTGAGGGAGTTTTAATGCTGATGGAAGCGGTATGTCGCCATTTCTGAGTCGAACCAACCAGACTGCGTCCGGGTTCACTACTTCCAGTGCTTCGCGGACATCATTATCATCGAGAACAGGCTCCAACACGACAAGCACTTCATCGAACTGCTCGGGCTGAATGGGCACATATCTCACGATCGCTGTGTAGAGGTGGACGAGTGCCGTCCAAACAAGCCTCGTTGATGTATCGCTGTATTCTGCCGGCGCGCCGCGCATGCGGCTGAGGGCTTGTTTCAATCGCGAGCTGCTCAACACGAGTGCACTAGGCCCACGGTCTTGAGTATGCTTTCCTTTGGCGGACTGAGCAACTTGAACAATGTCCTTAACAATCCTGGAATGTATTTCGAGAAGAGCAGGCCAAAGCTGCTGAATGCGGCTCCGCATGAAGTCGCCTGCGTGTTCACACAGCAAAGCAATGACGTCGAGTGCAGTGGCAACGACGTATGGTTCCTCATCCTCGAGTCTCGAAACAATCTCTGGCCACAGGGTATTGACGAGAGGCAAGAAGGAATTGTCGTGCCGTGCCAGGGCTGGTGTTGTGGTCTTGACGAGCATGAGTAGCGAGGTCCTGAGTGATGCTGACGCTGACGGCAGGAAATGCTGGGTCAGGTCAGATATCTTCAACAGCAAATTGTACACTTTCGGTGCTGGCGGTGGTGGATCCGGAATTTCCACAGGTTGTGCTTGGCTGTCCTCTTCCTCCTCTTCTTCCTCCATATCATCATGCTCTTCGGCAAGGGTATCTTCTTTACTCTTCAGATCGCTTCTCCAGGGCCTCTGTGGATGTGGCTCAAGACTTGCACGTTCTTGTGTGCATACCAAAGCATCACTTGCAGCCCGCTCGGCTAGCAACTGACTCAATTGAGAGCATTGAGTGGGCTCCCAATTGTCCGTGCGCATTTGGTGCAGGTCTTTACGCACGCTATCAGTAATGGCCAGCTGCGGGGCCCTAGAGCCTTCCTCTGCCACAACACTCAAGACTCGAAAGAGCAATTCCACCAATAAAGGATACCCGTGATAGTCCTCGAGCGCGGCGAAAATGCTATCAATGGTATCCTCGAGATATGGAAGGAGACCGGAACCAGCTAGACGTACCATCATGAGCAGTACTTGCGGCGCCTGCGGACTGACGTCGAATGCATTGAGCTTCAGTGCCACCGCATTCGTGAGGTAGTCAACGTTCTCAACAATCAGGTCTTTGACCGACCCGTAGCCGCAGGAAGCCGTAAAGATGTTCAAAGTCGCGATACTGTCTTGCTGTAATCTTTCACTCGGGGTCGCCAGGGTATGTAGCACGGGATACAGGGCATCAATTAGCTCGTAGCAAAAATCCTGGCCAGTGGTCTGTGCCCGAAGTGCTAAGGTCTGTAATGCGAGTGCTTGAAGACGCTGATCTGTCGGTTCGTCGGAGGTATCTGTCAAGATGTCCAGTGAGAATGCAAAAAGATCTTCCAAAAAATTCGAATGACGCCCGCTGTTATTGCCATCGAAGTTGAGAAAAGCATCAGCGTTACGGTTCTGCTCAAGCGCAAATCGAGTTGCTTCTAACAACAGCCAGAAATTGGCAACCTGCACATCTCCGTGGCTTTGCCGCAGAGATCTCGCGAGGTCAGCGCTGAAGGCAATTGAGCTTGTAGAGGTGCTGACGGTCTTCGTAAGTTCGTGTACCATATCCAAAATCTCCTCTTGGCCTCGAAATTGCGCGAGAGCAGAACCGAAATGCGTATTGGATCTTTGCGTCTCTATCACAGCAGTGTCAAGAGCCTGCACCTGAGAGACTGTTGGCAATGGTTGTTGCTTAGCTCCAGGCAGCTGCAAGACGATGACCACGCTATCTCGCAATACACTGGCAATCTCGCGATCGATGATATCTGTGTTTACGCTTGCGTCTACCAAGACATCACGAGCCGTTCTGATGTGCTGCATGCGCTGGATCTTGGCCTGATTGTCTGCAGCTTGCATTCGTGTCGGCAAGGAGCGCAACCAATCATTCAAAGTATCTTGCAGTAAAGAACAGATCGTTGGGTCACCGTTCACGACTGCTTCGAGCCTGAATCTCAGGCTGTCTGCGTTCTCTTCAGACGAAAGCAGAACAATGACCTCGAGACACATTGATGCACAGTTCTCAAGCGTGGTCTTGCACCGCTTGAGGACAGTGAAGCCAAGTTGCGCGAGTGCTTCTTTGACTTCTAGTCTCCGATGATCTTTGAGACGGAGGATACTTGCAAGCGCGGGCTTCAGCTGGGTAGCCGCAGTCTCCAACCATTCGCCGTTAACGCGAGTAGTCGCTTCGGGTGGCTCTCGGCCATTAGATCTCTGTGCGGAAACACTATCGGCAACATCATCACCCAAGGTACTCTCAAAGAGATATGCCAAGATTTGCAGACCAGAGACCAGCACCACATGATTGCGTCGTTGCTGTGTCTGTGGTGTCAGCACTTTGGTGAGCTTAGAAACAATACCAGGCAAAAAGGCGGCCTGCATATCTCGTGTGGCGATATTCCTCACAAGTGCTCCCAAAGCACTCACTCCAGCCATCTGGACATCTGCCGACCCTCCATCATTGACGCCGTCCAGAATAGTACTGATCGTTTGGCCAAGCTGAGGGACGTTCGCTTCAGCTGCAAGTACTTTCTTGGCTTCGGAAGCCGGTGTGATGGCACTGAAGACGTGATGTAGGCACCACAAAGCACTTGCTTGCAGCTCATCTGTGCTCTCAGCAGAGATGAGACCTTGTGGCTTCTTCTCAGCCATCAGCGTGCAGAGAATCATGATTTGCGCAGCCAGCTGAGGCTGTATGTGGAAGCGCCAGCCGTGTTCCACCAGGATTGCCAGACACTGAATGCTGAGTTCCAGACATCGAATTGACGCCTTCTGACTGGCCTTGAGCACATGTGACAAGGGGAAGAAGACATAGTCCGCAAGCTTGGCGTCGAGATTATCTGATCTTGCTGTGGCCGTTGACAGGACTTGCTTGAGATCTTCGAGCCTCTGCACAACTTCCTGTGTGTCATTGTTTGCGCCGTTCAGGGCGAGGGCGGCCTGACTGAGCGCCACACATGGGGGTTTCAGTCTCTGAAAAATATCACTTCTGCCCTCCATGGTCGAACCCAGGAGCGGCATGGTCGTGTTATTTGTGCATTATGTTGATGGTGAGGATCAAGTGTGAATTGATGTCGAAGATGCTTCGAGTCTCACTGAAGATGTGTAAGCCTCAGGCCGCTCGGAGTTCGGCAAGCCTCGCCCTTGTCGCTCCGTCGCGCGCGCCATCACAACACCAACGTCGTGGAATCTCTGGTGCTGGTGGGAGATCGAGCACTACGACATATCGCAGATTTCCCGATACTCCCGCACAGCAACTCATACAGCGGCGCATAAAGGCTTACAGTATGGCGACGAACGGCGCAGCGAGTCGCAAGAGTAAGTTGTCCTCTACACCGTCATTTCTCATTCCAGCCAATCTAACATGCATGTGATGTGACCAGCTCCCGCCGCATCGAAGCCCAGCACCACCAAGACCGAGGAGAGCAATACACTCGGCATCCCACTCGAAAATCTATTCGACGATCTGGAGAACGAGCCGACGTCCGACTTTGTGGAAGACGTCAAAGAGAAGCTCCCGCGAGTGAAGCACGCTGGTAGCTGGAGCACAGAGGTCAATACCGGTACAGGGATCAAAGCAAAAGATGCAAATGCCAGAACGACACCGGCGATCAACAAGGTGCCTTCGATTTTGGCCAAGGCTTTCCCTAACGGAAAGCTCATGGCCGACAAGCCAGACACGCTGCGATGCAACCACTGCAAGCGGCCTGTTGCCAAGCATGCTATGTCCAAGCATGTCGAACGCTGTCTGAACAAGAAGCAAGAGAAGCAGCGGAAAAAGAAAGAAGCAAAGGACGCTCGAGATGCTGCCGCGCGGAAGGAGAAGGCTGGCGACAGCGATGAGGAGGAAGAAGATGGATCGAAGAAGACTGCTTCAAAGACCGGGGGCATGACTGCGAGCAAGAAGCGGAAAGCGACAGATGAAGGCGAGGAAGGCGCGCCTACGAAGAAGAAGAAAAGGAAGGACGAGCCCAAGACTAAGGCACCACGCCCTAAAGCCCCTGTAGACGTAGAGAAGCAATGTGGTGTCGAGTTACCACAAGGTGGTCAATGCGCCCGTAGCCTGACATGCAAGAGTCACTCCATGGGAGCAAAGCGAGCAGTACCCGGACGAAGCGCACCATACGACAAGCTTCTCATGGAATACCAGCGTAAGAATCAAGCCAAGATGCAGAAAGCCGCCTTTGACGCCAACGCTCCAAACCCGGATGACAATGACCTACCTTCTGGACCCGTGGACAGCGAAGAAGAAAAGGACGCAGTCATGAGCAGCATTGCTCGACACTTCGGCGGCGCTCCTATCTATCAACCCATGCCAGTCCCGCTTCGGCGAAAGTATGAAGTGAATCGAATAAAAGGCATGCTGTCATCCGCATTTGCAGGAGCGAAAAGCAGCAGTGGCGCCTTTGGCAGCAGTACCAGCGGTGGAGGCAATTTCTGGGGCACTAACACTAATCCTGGCCCGATAGTCGATGCTGACGGTATGGTACATGCTCGTCGAGGGAGTGTCGTTCCTGGTGCAAGGAGCATGATGGCACCAAGCGCGAGTAGGAAGCCTAGTGTTGCGTCTGGGGCATAGAAGGTGTCAGCGTTGTCTACGAGGCGTCGAACGAGATTATGAAGTAATGATAATTGGTAATGATGGGAACGGCCGTGGAATGTCGGGCTTCGGGCGACAATGTACAGTTAAAAGAGTGGTTGAAATGAGGAAGAGACGCTGGACGTTGGATGAATAATCGATCAGACTCGACTCTTCCATTTTGATATTCTTCATGGAGGGAGAAGCTTTCGTTGGATGTGTATTTACAGAGTGCTGCAACGATATCGATGCGATCAAACAATGTGCACGCGAATCTTGATAGAAGTGCGACTGAGTTGAAGAAGATCGACTCAAGAAGGGTGAATAGAAACGCTTCTCGCGATATTTCCTAACGCTCCTGCAGGCATAAGGATTTTCGACTGTAAGTGCCAGTCGGTAGCTACTTCTTGTGGATGGAGCTAAGCCTGGAAGGCGCTCATATTGAGTCTGCTCGTGCCTTCCCTAATCCTTCCTTAGCACAAAACATCAAGCGCGATCACAATATATTTGCAGACTGGAGTGGCATGCAGTGACATACACACTGATGGACCAGTTTTGCGCGACAGAGGTACACAATATCTCATTTCATGGGTGATGCTTTCTGTCGATCAGCCTGACCATGCTCCGCAAGGCTCCAGCTCAGCCGATTCACAGGTTGGCTTTTCTTGCAGGCCGAGGCTGAGCACGGCTCAAGTCTATTAGCTCCTGATAAGCAGCTTGAATTTACTTTCTCATGTGACGTCCGAGGGCTCTCATATGCTAGTGACTTAATGCTGCTCGCCCTTACTACTGGCAATTTTTCAGAGGTCGTATAGCTTCGCACAGCCAATGCCGTTACTTCGAGTAGCATCTCTAACTCTTATTGATCAACGAGATTGAGAAGGACCGATACTCGTATAACATGATAGAACAGCTGGCTTTGGCCAAGAGATTGATCAACCTTTGTGCATGTGATATTAGCGAAGAATGGCAGTGATCAACCAGTCTGCCCTACGCTTCCACCTGGGCGAGGCCAATGCAGGACAAATTTCTGGACGGAACATCCCAAGGCAGCGTGTGTGCACGGCCCGTGGTTCGTGGTTGTTTTTGTCCCGAGCATCGGTGTTCATGACAACTATTGTGGTAGCTACTCAGAAGGGTTCCGAGGTGTCAGACCGAGTTGGCTTGCTTTTGTTGATCATGATTTGAGCAGCACGAATGCAGCACGGTCTGCAATATCTTGCAACCGGCTGCCTCCAGTCGGCGAAATGCGGATTGATACGTGCTGCTACCGAGCTGCCAGAGGCCTCACATGCAACGCCATCGGAGCTCAGTGCAGAGCAGAGTTCTGCAGCCCAGTGAAGGATGTAGCGGCTGCTGCCACTTCGAACTCGCTTAGATCCATACGACTCCCGTCGGCCGAGGATTGCAAGCAGGAGGATCGGACCAAACGTTCTTGCGTGCGAATAATAGCGAATAATAACAACAATGTCGACAAACAGGATTCAGAACGCTAGATGGAGCAGGAGACATCTCCGATTCTTCCTCGCTCGCGCTTGCGTCATGGTGGAGTGCAATGAAAACCACGTGGGAGGGAGGGTCACCAGCCTAGCGTGGTGGACTGCTTTCAATGATCTCACTGCATTTGTTGGTGCTGCTCTAGGAGAATGTGAGTGGACCCGCGGTCACTTTGGCAACTGCAGTCTCCTCCGATCAACATGACATGAAGCAGCCTTCATGACCAGTATCATAGAAGTCAAGAACGACAGTAACCCGGGTCGAGTTTGCGAAGTGGCTTACGGCGTGCCATGGAGCGGCATAAGCAGCATCCAAGATGGCACTAAGAGGCGCCGCGCAAGGCGGCGAACGGAGAACGCCTCTTTTGTGATAACGAGCGATATCATTGTGAACTCCATGATAAAAATTCCGGGCTTGTGCATATATTGCGGCATGCAGCAGCTCTGAGCTGAAGTCGTGGAGTCTGAGCTCAGAGGGCCATTCGGACGCATAGAAAATTGGTGTTATAACTCGAGGTCAAATCAGTAGGAGATCGTAATCAGTGGCGTTCGCAATACGAGTCATGCCTGATAGATCTCCGCTAGAAAAATGTCGTGCATACTCTGGAAATAGCGTATTCTTTTGGACTGCTTCGAGTCATGTTTTTAGGGACCTTCAGAAGCCACCAATTTCGCGCAGTCGGGGAACAAGGTGGATGCGAAGGTTAGTACCGCATCCTTCGACCGCCGGTTTGAATAGGGGTGAATTATCAACTCGTAGACCTTGGACCGTGCTTTTGAACGCGCGCGTTCAAAAGCATATAAGATACTATATTTACGACTCGCAGGGGTAGTAATCCTGCCTTAGCTAGAAGAAGTTAGGTGTTAGAAGAATGTAGAAGGTAGCTTAAACCCTGTCCGGCTTAGCTTATTAAAGGCAAATTGGCTCCTACGACAGCGAGGTAGAAAGTAGCTATTAGGTCTTCGAGATAGCAGTACGAGAGGGCACTAACTTATATATATAAAGGTCTAGGTATATAGCCGTTATTGTAATTAGCAATAGGGGCTACTAGGTAGAACCTAAATTCGAGGATTGATTACAGTATATCGTCTATAGGATAAGAGCTACCTATAGAAGCATAAGAGGTCTTCAATTGTTAGTATAACTACCCTTATTCTCGATTATAGCTACTATAGACCCCCCCTCTTATCCCTCTCGTATTATCGACCTAGGCTCCGGCTCTTCTATACTAGCCTTTACTACTCTAGTCTACCTACTACTGCAGGCACCGCCTACACCTATTCGAGTAGCTCTTTAAGGTAACCCTCTTTATATAGATGTCTCTTTAACATAGCTATATTTAGTCGGAAGTCTATTGCCTCTAATCTAGTCGGTTATTAAGCGGCTACTGCATAGTCGCTCTATGTCCGTAGTAAGCTTATTGACTAATTTAAGCTATAATAGCGACAGCGAGAGCAGTATAGCTACTAACTAGACACTAATTTTAACTCTACCGAGGCCGGTTATTTAAAGAGGTATAGACACCTCTTTAACGGCTTACCTCGAGCGGTAGCGGCAACAATAGGAACAACAACAATAGGAATAATAACAATAGGAACAACAACAACAGGAATAACAACAATAGGCTGTAGTCTAATAGCCTACACTGGATTTAAGCGACTCTTAGCCTTCTACTGCTACTAAAGACTCTTAGCACAACTTTAACCTACTAGAAGGCGTAGAAGACGACTACAATCGAGTTAATAGCGACAGCCGCATATCGGACGATTTTGCCTTGCTAATTATTAAGCACTTCGAGGCTAATGCTAGCTATTATATAGAAGGTCGGATCCGAGATATGGTTAAGCGCTGTTAGAAGTAGTACAACGACTATAAGCCTGCTAGACAGCGTGCTATTAAGGGTATAGATACACTTATTCGCAGGTAGATTGCAAAGCGAGTTGTCGAGTATAGAGCGCTCTTAACGGCCTCCGGTATAGTTGCTAAGGACTCCGAGTTTAAATAGATACTTAATCGCTTTAAGGATACTGTATTACTAAATAATAAGAAGCTCCGCGAGAAGCTTCTTACGCCTAAAGAGCTGCGCAGTTATAAGACTCTAGCTTAGCAGGTTTAAGACAATATGCTCCGTGTTATATTGTAGCGAGTCTAAGATCCAATAGCGTTTATAAGTCCATTAACACCGAGTCCAATTGTTGCTCTAGCACTATCAACTCTATTACTAGGCCTAGCTCTTTCTAAGGTTCCTGCGACTCTGTATATAACGCGCCGTCGGTTGGATATCGATAGTAAGAAGCAGCTAAATAAGGAGAGGTCGTTAAGTCGAGTGTTAGAGCTATTTCGAGAGGCAATTACTGCACTAGCGAGTCGACCTACTAACTTATCTAAGGCAAACAACTATCATTTAATCCGCCGTATAGACGACCTAGACAACCGCTCTAAGAAGCGTATAAAGCTAATGTATACGTCGACGGTACGTCAATTTAATAAGCTTAGAGCCTTGCTAGTTAGTAGCCGTGTTAGATATGTTCCTCTTGTTCCTTCGTAGTTGTCTTAGGTTACCGACTTTAGCTTAGATTTGGAAGAGGGCCTTGTTGCTAACGTTTTGACGCTAATAGGAGGTAGTGACGACGGCTATAATAGCGATAGAACTGTCTCGTAGGTGTCGGAAGCATTAGGTATTAGAGATTGACAATCGTTAGTACGTAGATGTTCGTATAATCGAGATATTAGACTTAAGCGAGGAGGATTAAATTAGGCGTAATCTAGTAGGCATTTAGAGCTTAGGTATATTCCGGTGTTAGTAAGAAACCTAGTAAGAGGCGAATTCTTTAGATTGGTTGTCGCTGTTTGTAATACTACCCGTTATAATATCGCTTTTAAGGTCGAATTTTGAAGATTTCCGGAAATATCGTAGGTCTTAGCGGTTCTTAGCTCTTCTCTACTTCTATCTATAGCTACGACATCAAGCAGCAATCAATATAGCTCTAGCTATAGTAAAACGACCCTCCGATGCTGTTCCGAGTCTTATACGAGGACTAGTATAGAGAACGGAAGAGTTTTGATATAAGTCTTAGCATTATATACACTATACACAATAACTAATCTATTACTATTCTTTATTACTATTATCAACAACCACTTCCCCTATATCTTCTATATTACTCCCAACCTTAAAACTATTACTAGATAGGTTTGCGCGTATTAGATCCGGTATTTCTATACCTACCGGCGGCATTAGTAGCAGCTCAGCACCTAGATAATCCCTAATATCCGGATAGCTTAAATTATAGTAGGCAGCGACCTTGTTGCTACGATAACACGACAGGCAGTTAGTAAGCAATACCGCTACTAGATAGCAGGACCCGATTAGCATTAACCCCGTACGTAGACCTTTCTTGTATTCGAAGAACGCCCAGTTGTTTAACACTTTACTAAACCCCTATTCTACTAATTGCCGCAGTGCTAACTACTCCTTCGATACCTACGCTAGTATTAGGTTACGATATCCGCCTCTCTTCGATTTCTACGAGCCGATAATACCGTCTACCTGTCTATATACAGAGTCGCCGAATATAAAGAGCTTGTTATCGATAATATTATTATTAAATAGGTCGTGCTATAGCTAGTTGATATTCGATTCTCGCACTATTCGGCCGTTACTATAAGAGCTAGGATAAGGACCGTTAATAAGCAGTATTCTATCCGCTAGCTATATACCTTGGAATTTAATACTATAGAAGTATTTATAGCTATTATAGAACACCCGCTAGTTACGACTAGGTCTAGCAATCTTCCGCATAGTACCGTCGATATATCTAAATACACTAGACACTCTAACTAATAGATATAGCGACTCAGCTAGGCTCCGGAGATATTGCTTAGTAAGCCGCCTCTTATTAAAGAACAAGAAAGGTTTCTATCTTAGCGCTAGGCTATATACTATAGCATTGAACATATAACTTAGTATAGTTGCTAAGTACCTAAATAAGTTATCTATATCCTTCTAGAAGCCTGGACTAGACAAGCGCTTGCAAATAATACAAAGCACCGTAGAAGGGGGCAATTTGAGTCTAACTAGTAACACGATTGAACTAATATCTAGCAGGTCTACTAACTCTATTAATTTAGCCCTTATAAAGCGGAAGTCACCTTTAATATTAGCCTCCGGATAAGTGAAGAGATCGAAGCGCTGTTTTAAGTAGATTCTAGCTAGCTCGAATGGTCGATTTCTGCGTAACTAGCGGTGCCAATATTTACGTATAGATTCACCTTCTCGCTATGCCTACCGCTCCTTATTACTGCTATCTTCTTCCAGGTATTTACTCGCAACAACTACGGCTAATGCGGTAGCTGCAGTAACGACAATCGCTTCATTTTCTATAGTTGTTGCTATAGTTGCTATACTACTATATAACAGCTGAAGTCCGCACCCCTAGAAGGTCTAGAACAGGGGCTGTTAGGGGCTCTTTACAACGCTAAACCACATTCAATTACATACCAATTGGCCTCTTCTGAAGGTCCGTAAAAAGCGCTATATTAATCCTTCACCTAACGGTCACAAGCTAGCGCTTATTTGGAAGCCGGTAGCCAGGTTAACCATTTCTGAAGGTCCCTTTTGCCGACTTCGATTTCCGATCCTGAGCCGACCAACAACCGATCCGTATTCCATAGCTGGTCTCGCATAAGAAGCTGGAATGGGTGGCATGATGGAAAGCCATCAACATTGTAGCCACATAGCAGCAGACATAGAACATCTGCAACACATCTTCCGAAAAAGTACGACGTACATGCGAGCTTCAAGTCGCGGACATGTCGGATTTGTCGGGCAAATACTGCAAAGCCGCTCTGTTTCTGACGATGTCTGCGTGGTGCTGCGTTACCACGTGAAACGCGGTATGGTATGGAATAGAGTTGCACGCGCCAAGATGCAGCGAGATTGACGTCGTCTGGCTTGAGCTTCGAAACTTTCAACCTTCTCATCGTTCGAACCTTCCTCCGCTCTTCATCATCTCATCGGTTATCTCATTGTCGTGAAGAGTCGCATTCGTGCTATGCCAATTGGCTCGATGCTGGGCAAATCCCCGGACGCAGTCGAAATGATTGTGTCACTCGCTGCATGTCAATTTGTTAGGGTTTCTTGGCTTGTCGTTGGCAAATGTGACGATGTCTAGGCGGTGACACCAGATTCGTGAGAGTCAATTGATGAAAGCAAAGCCATATGCTGGTTGACACGTGCTGTTCCTGCGTACCTGCAAGCCTCCACTGTAGGTTTATGCATATGCCGTCACATCAGTACTGCGATTAAGCGAGATGGCGGACGGGGGTAATCCCCGTAAGCGGCAGCTAGCTTGAAAGCGTTAGACGTAGACTTTTTAAAGGTGCGGATAATTCCTTTAGGCAGTACGCTAGCTTTAACCAGTTAGATCCCGTTTTCAGGGATCACCGCCGTCCGCCATCTCGCTAAATCGCGGTGTACATAGTCGTCCCACGACAGATGTAGGATAGTGCATTTGCAGTAGCCATCGTCGATGCGTTGCACATTGTTGTGCAACAGTCGAGTCCGATCGAGTCCGATCCCAAGCCCATGCGATCACTTTTGAGATGGCTCTATGCAAGAGCGACCCTCCATGCTTGATAATGGTTCATTGCGATAGGCTTCAGACGATGGGTGACTCAAGTTTCCCGTCCCCAAGGCCCATTATTCTTTGCAGGTGGGCAATCGGCAAGGGAGCATGTCACCACCAATCTCATCAATCACCACACACACCCCTGGGCGAGCGGCAATTGACCAGCGTTCGCATCGTGGCGTATCGCACCGTTCGCTGAAGCTCATATGCTGACATGATCGGGCACAAGGTGTCCTCATGAGCAATAAACCGGGGTCTTGTCGATGTCGGCATGTAGCATAATAAAAATTTCGAACAATCTCTGTTGACGATCGGGCTGTGGAGGTAGAGGTGCAGTAGTATGAAGGAGGGGAGGATCTGCCGGACCGGAATAAGGTGGTGCGCGCGTTGGCAGGCTTGCAGAGAGGCAACGATTAGCCCGAGTGCCCCTTTCCCTGAACAATGTTATGCCATCTACATGTATCTTGGAGGCGTTTCAGAGGCGGAGGGGTGGAAAAGTAGGTAACTTAGGGGAAGAGAAAGAAAGCGGGAAGCAGCGGCACAGAGATGACAGTGACACCAGGCGCGGCAGGCAGAGGCAGAGAGCGCCACATTCAAGGTTGCATAGTCGGCAGTTTTAGACCACCGTCTGTCCACAACGATGAAGCGTTGGGAGTGTGCAGATGCGCTTTTCAGTAGTGCTGCGGACAGCTCGCATCACAGCAACTCGCCAACTTCACTACACGCAAGCCGCCAGACGTGATTGCAGCCACTTTCCTGCAGGACAATGTGCAGTGAACCAGGCGCGCGGTAGTTCGACGCCTCTGCGTTTTGTCTCGTCGCACGACGATCGTGTGCTCGTGCTGTCGTGGAACACGCTGGCCACAGCAGCGGGACGGCGTACAGTAGGAGAGGCGAGGCGAGGCGAGGCATGGATGGGGAGGCTCGGGCGCCGTTACAGCCTTCCCTTCGTACAGCAACGGACAACGGCTCTTCCGAGGAGGAAGCACTCTCAATCGCTGGTGAGCTCGGGTGCGGCGCATGCTGGCGCTGGCACGTTTCCACATGCCCGCACGGTGCACCGAAGGTCGAGTGAGTCGCGAGCACGGTAGCAGTGCTGTGCCGTCGATGCAGTGGCCACCATCATGTCCACGCTGCATGTGGCACGAAGACTAAATCTCCGGCATTGCAGGGCAGGGCAGGGCAGGGCAGGGCAGGGCAGGGCAGGGCAGGGGACGTTCAATCTTGCCGGCATCGAGCATGCCATGCGCTTCTGCTGCTGCTTCTGCCGCCCTGCAGGCCGTGTAACGCTAGCATTGTGGCCGGGCTAGCTTGTCGAGAGCTTTCAGTGATGCTGATGCTGATGCTGCCTCTGATGTGACGGCGGCGTGGTCGGCGCTCTTCTCGTACCTCTCGTTCCCGGCAGCCCGACCTTCTCGCTCCGTACTCTGTACGCACCTCCGAGAGCCCACTGCCAGCCTCGCGCGGGCCCTCCAGCCGCCAGGGAATGTCCTGGTGTCTGAGTGCTACTGCCCCTCTAAATTAGACCTTGCAACCACGCGAACCACTCCAGACGAAACGAGACGAAACAGGCCGCCGGGAGCATTGCCATTATGTATACGGACCCGCAGCCCGCATCGCACGCGCTATCCAACAGCTCTGGCCCTATCGACTGCGGATGAACAGCGGGCTAGGCAGGATCACTACTCGAGGAGGACGGTCGAAAAGCTAACTGCCGTGGGCCTGATACAGCCTGAATCGAGGAACAAGAGCAGGCGAAGAACGTCGGCACGTGTGATGAGGCAGCGCATTATTATTAGACAAATCAGTACGGAGCTACCTACCTACCTGCCCTACCCGCACCATGACTAGTGAATAATGATTATTGCGAAGATTCGTCGTGTCTCTGACTCTCATCGAATGAACGTAGCTGACTTCAGAACTCTGTCTCAGCTTCCCGGCAAAGCCAACTTGCACCCTCAACCTTGCTAAATTCGGACCAACAACAATAGTCCTACCAGGAACCCTACGCCCGCCACGCCCAGGCCTCCTTCGCCCGACGAACACATAGAGCGGAGCGTGTCCCTCGAAGCGTGCTTCCATCAGCAAGCTGCCCGACGACATGTTTGCCACCAAAGGCACCAATCGACGTGAGCGAACATTCGTCGGCAGCTTTTGTGCCGCATGCGAGGAGCCTTTGGAACACATCCTTCGCGGAGAGCGAATCCTTCAACTTTCGTGCGGCCATGTGTCACACGAGGCATGTTTCTATGAGTTCATCAGGGAATTCGATGTCCGGAATTGCCCAATTTGTGACAAGCCTTTGGGATTCGATACCAGCCGCGGCGGAAACGTCGACTTCGACAATTTGAACCGGCTCGTACGCTCGACGCACACTCCCGATCTGAGGGAAAGACCAGAGGATGTCGAAGCTGCGGTACAGCCATGGGAGTCAGACGAGCCGAGAAGGTCCAGCACGGCCACACAAAAGCAACTTCCACCCCAAAGAATATCGCGAGAGCATTTGCGACCCGGCCCAGCTCCGCTGAGCAGTCATCCATACGAGCGCTATTCTGCTTCACATACATCCAATTCTGATGGCCATGGCCGCCACCCGAGTGCCGACACCGCACCAATATCTGACTATGCCGACAGCCATCATGCTAGTGGCAGACGGCACGACTACGATGTTCAATCGATGGAAGCATCTCTTGCAAGCCCACGACGCTTACGACTCAACACTCGCAATCCAATACCAGCGCCTATTGTGACAGTGAGGAGTGAGTTTCCGACAATCAATAAATCTCGACATCAGCAAAGTTTGACCTGCCTTGTGACTGTGGAGGTGGTGGAAGGGAAATGGCGTCCACATCCAGAGGAGCTGCGAAGCCCCCCTCCACTACCTTCACCCGCCCGAGAACAACGATTTGAGCAGCGGAAGCCTCGTCCAGTATCGGAACAACCAGTTGACAGCGTGCACGAAGACAACGCGCTCGAGGAGACGAAAGAGGAACTGTACCGGCGCGTGGACAATTGGCACGGCTTGGATTTTGATCGGTTTGGCAGGCTGATCATCCATGGAATTGTTCGCGTCGGCAAAGATAAGCAAACCTGGCAAGAATTGGAATGTTATTTGTTCAGTGAGGTGTTGATATGCGTAAAAGAGAAGAAGATTCAGCCAAACGGGAGTCAACCCTGGCAAGGGCGGGATGGACCAAAGCCACAAACACGATGCACGCTCAAAGGTTCTATTATCGTCAAAAAGCACCTGAGCCGCGTTGAGACGTCGCCAGAAGGGGATATCCTTACTTTGAGTTTGTCGGTAGTCGAACTACCTGCCTTCCACCTCCAATTCCAGGATCGCACACAGCTCGGGCAGTGGCGCAAGGCACTCATCAACATAAACCGACCTACGCCGCTCGCACCCATACAGCAGGACTTGGAGCAGGACTTTTCGGGAACTGATGAGGACGAGTACACGTCACGGAGAAAAAAGCGGGTGTCATCTGTCCCATCATCGTACGGAGCCAACCGATCGCAGGCCACTGCACCCACAGAATATAGTAACTCGCCTGCCGGTGGTGGGCGCGAAATGAAGCTGGGTTGCTCCCTGCATATACCTTTGGACATTGTGGTTGTGGTGCCCGTCACTTCCTCGATGCAAGGTCTGAAGATAAACCTCCTGAGGGAAACTCTGCGATTTCTGCTAGCAAATCTTGGAGAGCGAGATCGCATGGGGCTGGTCGCATTTGGTGCCGAATCTGGAGGTGTGCCTCTCGTCGGAATGACAACGAAAAGTTGGGGTGGATGGGGCCTCGCACTGAGTTCCATCAGACCCATCGGCAGCAAGAACGTTCGCGCGGATGTCGTTGATGGTGCCAACGTGGCAGTGGACCTGCTCATGCAACGCAAATCGGCAAACCCGCTGTCAAATATCCTTCTCATCAGCGATTCGTCCACTTCAGATCCGGACAGCGTGGACTTTGTCGCCTCCCGAGCAGAAGCAGCGAAGATTGGCATCTATTCTTTCGGCCTAGGGCTCACACACAAGCCTGACACCATGGTCGAGATGGCCACGAGGACAAAAGCGAGCTATATGTATGTCAAGGACTGGCTGATGCTTCGCGAGTGCGTCGCAGGCTGCCTCGGTTCGATGCAAAGCACGTCCCATCAGAACGTGAGAGTTCGGCTGCGTCTGCCTGAGGGTTCACCTGCCAAATTTGTGAAGATCAGTGGTGCGCTCCAAGTAACCAAGAGAGCGACCGGTCGCGATGCTGAAGCTTCCCTCGGCGACATGCGCTTCGGCGATAAACGCGATATCCTCGTCCAGCTCGCCATTCAGCCTGACAACTCAACACCGGAATCCGTCCTTGCCGATGCTTGGGAAAACATGGTTTCCAGTCTTGAAGCACTTGGTTCTATTGAGCAAGAGGAAAGCCGCGCTGCTTCTGTTGAGGAGCTCCCAATTCTCCAGGCGGAGCTCGTCCAGGAAGACGTCCTTCTTGAACGTGTCAGTACTCAGCTGGCACGTCCTTCTTTGCTTGCCATCACAATGCTACCTGCTCCTTCCACAAAGGCGCAGAATGGTGGCCGACCGACTACGCCTTCCATACCGCCTCATCCATCCGTGGTTCAGCGTCGCATGGAACTCCTGACTTCTGACATGTTGACAAGAGCTCTGAGTTTAGTAAGCCGTGGCCAGAACGATCGAGCACACCACCTTCTTGCCGAAACACGATCTATCTTGAAAGGCCTAGGCAAAGGTGGCCTCCCTCCGTTACCCACGCCTCCACCAACTGCCGCCCTCCCTCCAACTCCGACCTCAGCACAGCCATGGAAAAACTCTCCTCTCGATCCCGCTTTCCCAGCACTTCCCACAGCCATCCGAACACCATCACCCGGACACCACGAGACAACCCCACTCTCGCCCACCGTCGGTATTGATAGGACGACAATGATAGCTCTCGACTCGGAGCTGGAAACGAGCCTCGAGTGGATCCGTAACCCCACAGTCTTCGGCCGCGACACACGCAAATCGGTCCTCCAAGCCATTGGTGTCATCAGCTCTCAGCGTGGCTACACATTCCGATCGCCATCCGAATCTTTGTGGGCGAAACGTGTACCAGGTATTCGATGCATGGCCGAACGCAGTCTCGAATGGCGAGAAGTCGGGGATGACGCACTTATGGAAGAGACTGAGTCTTCAACTACTGGCACGCAATTAACATCATATCCCAGTTATCACGGCCTTCGATGATGAAGAACAGCACAACCCCATCATTCCTTTTGCGACATGAGCATTGCAGCGTACATGCAAAACATACGGCGATGAACTGGATACCCCATTTGCTGATTTTTTTTTAACGATCTGACGACGATTACATTTGGTTCGACATGTACGTGTCCGTGCAGAGACGTGTATTATTACGACTTGCGATGATACGGTCGGCTGAGATTTGTTCCTTTGTGTAAGGCACGCAGAGCAGACTGCTGCTGCATAGAAGGTTAACAGGACACAGACGAGGCTTGCGACTGGAGCTTATAGCAGGACTAGATACACTACTGCGAGCTTGTAGTAGGGCCAGATACACTACTGCGAGCTTATAGTAGGACTAGATACGCTACTATAAGCAAACATAGTGTTTTAAGCACATCTTACACCGTTTCGAGCATTTCCTCCTTGCAGGTGTCTCCGAGACAAATAGAGAAAAGGCGCTCTTTGCCTGCAAGACGGGCCGTAATCGTGAGCTTTCGCTTCTTAATGGAACTCGCATGGCATTTGGTCCTATTCTGTTTGTGGCAATTACGAGATTCGCCACAGTCTATCATGGGTGCAGCAGTGCTGCAGATTGAAAGACCCGTTCTAGATGTGTTACGCCGAATGTAAGTCCCGCAACCTCGAAAGGGTCGATCCAACTGGGTAGTGCTTGAAATTCATGCTCATGGGATGAAGGGAATCATAGTCCCCGTGCGCTTCTTGTACTCCAGATAGTCTTTGCCAAAGAACTTCTCGTCAGAGAGCAATCTCTCCTCGGCTGTCGCAAAAGTCAGCAATCTCGATCAGTCATCCACGACCATTGCCTTTACGTACCGCGAATCCTAGTGGAAAAGAATCTCCATAGCGCAAGTCCGTAGCCAAAGACACAAAATTTGTTGCCAACCAGCAACTGCGTGCCTAAAGCCCACCAGAAGAAACCAAAATAGCTTGGGTGTCTGAAGAAGCTGTAGATCCCATTGGTCACCAGCTTATGAGTGTCTTTACGCTCTCGCGAAATGACATGATTGAAGCTGACTCCGGCCTGTGCCATTGCAAGACTCCTGACAAATTGGCCGACGAAGACCAGAGCCAGTCCTGCAGCGATTGTGTAGGGGTAGACGTAGGCTTGGCCATAGGATGGGTAGATACAAGACAGCACGAGCTCAACGGTAGCTAGCGAATGCGCGGTATTATACTGCCAGCCGTTTGTGAACAGTAAGAAGCTGTCAGCTCGAATGGCTGGAGTGTTGTACCGAGCTTGAGTCCAGTATTCCATGAAATGGAAGAAGGCCAAGGCAGCAGTGAAGGCTGGCAAACGCCACCATAGCGACTCGATCTTGACGAGATAGGCTGCTAGAATGAGTCCGGCTGAGAGGAAGTTTCCCAGTGCGAATGCTTGCACTCCGATTCTTGACAGATCGCGTGAGCCTCCTGGAAATAACGACTCGTCCATCGGAACGTCTGAGGTGTCGATTGCATCGTCCACGTCGTCGTAACCGATTTCGTCAAGGACTGAGGACTTTACTGTCGTATCATCGCCGTTTTTATGCGTGGGGGACGAGACTGTCGTGGTGGTAGACGGGGTGAGCGAGATGTGACCGTTGGCGTTGGAGGCATGGCCGGAGGAGATTGCGGAGCTTGATGCCGAGAGACGAGCCATGATCGTGGCTTCTGATGGAACTCTATTTCTACGAAAGTGCTGGGTTGACGAGGAAATAATGGCCCGAATGATAGGAATTTCTGCTCCTGTTTGTGTCAGCGTTGGGTAAGGAAGGCTTTCACGTTCTGCCTTGTTTCATCCGTTTTCTGTCATCACATGCCTCATATTGTCTCTGGAAACCAAACCAAAACGGCCCGACCCACGCTTGGCTGGCATGTGCAACCAAGAAAACCGATCCGATGTCATCGCGATCAGCACCTTCTTCACTTGACCACAGCGACATTGATGTGATCACGCCGCTCATAAACCCACCCAAAACCACCGACATGCTACACAAATCGAGGAGCTTTTCGAGTCCGGACAAATGCCGTCTCTTGCGGAGAGCAAGAGGCAAGTGAGGGACAAACTGCAAAGCCACAACGATGACCTCAACCACGACGCCATTCTTGCCAGCCTGCAGGATGAAATCGATCGACATAATAATAATCGCGATGACGATCGTCATAGCGCTGACGATGCAAAGCGCAGACGTCGCGGAGAGCGAAAAGACGATGGTTCATCCCTGAAATTTCGGTTCAAGAGCGGAACTTCAGATCCTCGAGACGGGAAGCGAAGGCATCGACACCGAGACAGCAATCGTGGCCATCGCAAGAGCAGAAGAGCAAAGCGTGAATCGGAAGAAGAATCGGAGAGTGCCGCGCATCCATTTCCACGAGAACCTGTCGACTTGGAGCGCGCAGCCACCGCAGACTCGACTGCAGCATTTCGTGAATCTTTGTTCGACGCTCTAGCTGACGATGAGGGCGCCGCATATTGGGAAAGTGTCTACAGCCAGCCCATTCATGTCTATTCTCGACCGACAGTCGAGAATGAAAAAGGTGAGCTGGAGCGGATGAACGATGAGCAGTATGCCGCGTACGTGCAGATGAAAATGTGGGAGAAGAAGAATCCTCATATCGTGCTTGAGCGTGAGCGGAAGGAGAAGCAAAGACGTGAGGAAGAGGAAGAGCAGAGTCGACAGCGCCAGGAGTTCATCCGTCGCAAACAGCGAGCTGCATGGGAACGCGCGGAGAGGCAGAATGCGAGAAAATTCGCTGGTCTTGATGACGAGGACTACGAGTATGTATTCGACTTCGATGACAAGACCCGTGGGGCGTCGGCGCGCGCTTCCAATAGTTCGTTGCTACACGAATACGGCCAGGCTTGGAAGCAATATGCTGCTGCCTGGGACGCACTAAAGAAGGAGCTTCTCGAGCAGAAAGGCGACAACAAGTCTGCTGAGCCTTCCAAGCGCATCCCATGGCCTGTCTTGCAGTCGAAGCCGGTCATTAAGGCGAATATCGTGGACTTCATGCGACATGTGCCTTTGGGAAGGGATGGGCCGTCACGAATCCACATTTACAAATCGGAGCGAGTCAAGTGGCATCCCGACAAAGTCCAGCAGAGGTTTCAGGGACAGGTGGATGAGGGCACGATGAAGCTTGTGACGGGCGTATTTCAGGTGGTGGATGCTCTGCTTGAGGAGGAAAGGAAGAAAGCGTCGTGAGGCGGCGTAGACGGCACAAGCTGGGCCAGATGTGGCAGGGCAAGCATAGACATCAAAAAGTACACTCAGCCAGGAAGCAGCACAACATTTCACATGTCCAGCCTTTTCCTTTCTCGTAACGTTATGCATCTCGTGACAAGCCTCAGCGGAGAAATTTGGGAAGAAATGACCACATACATGCAGTGATTGGCATCCTTCAGATCCTTCGGCAGAATAGTTGTACAGTAACAATCACAGTCCGAAGCAGTATCCTCGTCTCAAGATACGCAGGCATTTACTGTTGTATCGGATTCGGTAGGTAGCATCGCACTGCATCGGCACCATTGATGAGTAGGTTAACAAATGTACGGATGAGGCAAGAGTTCAAGCACCCTGGTATTCAGCCTCGAGCGTGCTAGTGTTTGACACTCTTACTGGTTCCCCACATGGATACAAGCATTGATGAGAGTATATCGAGAGCGGCAGATGAAGGAGCCTCCCGGGACTTTGGATTTGGCTTTGCCAACAACTGTGTCGGTGTTTGTTGGTGTGGGATGATAAGCTGATGAGAAGATGGTTGTGTGAGCTGATTGCATACAGTATATTCCGAATCATGTGTAGGTAGAGTGAAGGGGCTATGTAGATTATTATCCTTTCTAGGTGATCAGCATGTGGCTTGTCCTCCTCGCACGCAACGGCCTCACTGGGCATTGCATGACATCTGTCGCTAGGGAGGCTGTGTGGTTGCTGCTGGTGCGTATTACCTTTTTGCCTTTTAACCATCTTACACTCGTGTCTCGTCTTTTTTCTTGCTTTGCCTTGCCTTGCCTACGATTGCCTTTCCCATGTCTGTCCACGCGTCGCACATCGGCGTCAGGTCAGCATAGCCTCGAGCCTCGAGGCTACATACTTTACGTCTTTCTCTCGCCCAACTCCTATCCAGTATACACTGCCTGAGCTTCTTGGCACTCCTTCTCAATGTACAAACGTATCCTCCCGCACTCCTGTTAACCCGCGGCCCGATCTTCTGCTTCGCGCGTGGCACCGACGACTCGACGAGCACGCAATAATAATCACGACCGACCGCACAATCCAAATCCACCCCCTACGCTCGCTCCTCCCCTGCGACCGATCCAAACTGGCTGGCCGTCTGCTCCCATCCATTCTTCGCCTGCCGCGATGGAGGCAAAAGACCGCGTGGAGGAGGAAGCGCTGCTGGACCGAACATACTCTGCGAGCAGTGTCGAGAGCCAGCATGAGGAGCAGCTGGAGTTCGAACTCGACGACTTCGCCGACGCCGAAGATCATGCATACGAATCCTTGACAGGAGCGCGGAGACCAAAATGGCTGCGATTCCGAGTACACAAGCGAGCCGGCTCTGCCTCTTCACTCTTCACCTTCCACACTCCACGACGGCGGAGATCACTTCATTGCCGAATACTCCAACTTGCCCTCCTGGCACCCTACATCATATTCTCAGCAATTGTAATATGCGGACTATTCTTTCCTTCCTACGCGAACCCGCCGGCACGCTATTGGGAGTTGCGACATCGGATACAAGAATTCGGTCAAAGAGTGAACGATGGTAACGAGAAGATATACATCGCAGCGAGTCTGTACGATCACGAGGGCGAAGTGGTGTCAGGGCAATGGGGGCAATCGGTGCTGCGTCTAATCAAAATATTGGGACCTGAGAATGTATTCTTGAGCATCTACGAGAACGATCCAGATCCGGGCGCGCTGGCCGCACTCGATACCTTCAGAACGAACATCACCTGCCAGTCGGCCATAGTAACAGAACGACTGGACCTCGCCGAGTTTCCCCACGTCTCTACACCTGATGGCAGTCAACGTTTAAAGCGTATGCAGTTCTTGGCGGATGTACGGAATCGTGCTCTTCGACCTCTTGAAGATGAGAAATCGCCCGCTTACAACACGCGATTTGACAAGCTCCTCTACCTCAACGATGTCGTCTTCGATCCAATCGATGCAGCCAACCTTCTCCTCAACACCAACGTCGATGAAAGTACCGGACGTGCTTCATACCGAGCTACTTGTGCAGTAGACTTTATCAACCCTTTCAAATTCTATGACACCTTCGCAACTCGGGATCTGGAAGGCTACGATATGGGCGTACCGTTCTATCCCTGGTTCACCAACGCCGGTAAGGGAGAAAGCAGAAAAGATGTCTGGCATCAAAAAGACGCCGTCAGGGTAAAGAGTTGCTGGGGAGGCATGGTAGCATTCGACGCCAAATACTTCCAAGCACGTCTCTACTCCTCGACCGCACAAAAAGAATCCCTCTCCACCGGCAACATCCTCGAACCACAAACCTTCCACTACGAACCTCACCATGGCCTCCGCAACCCCGACAACCTCGCCATCCCATCACCAAATTCCTCTTCCCTCCGTTTCCGCGCCGAAACAGATACCTACTGGGACGCGTCAGAATGCTGTCTCATCCACGCCGACCTCGCAGCCATGGGATCCCCACCCCTACCCAACGACACAGGCATCTACATGAACCCCTACATCCGCGTAGCATACTCCTCCAACGTTCTCCCCTGGCTCACCTTCACCAAACGCTTCGAACGCTTATATCCCATCATCCACAGCATTGCGAATTTCATCGCCCAACGCCCGAGCTTTAATCCCCGACAATTCCAGGAGCCGGGCGATGAGGTTGAGAATGTTGTTTGGACGTGGAAGAATGCATCTCGTAAAGCTGGGACGCATCCGAATTCAGAGGTATTGGGAGGGCACTTTGAGCGGGTGAAGAGAATCGCGTTGCCTGGAGGCTTTTGTGGGATGAGGAAATTGTATTATATTAACGAACATCCTTCGAAAAAAGGAGGGTCGAAGTGGATGGAGGATAAGTTGCCGATTGTTGGGAGGAGGAGATGAGGAAGAAAAGAAAAGAAAAGGAAAGAAAAGAACAGAGGAGGTGTCGTGGGTCGTTTGTTTTTTTGTTGGGCGCCGCGTTCTAGCGTTTGGACTTTCTGTCTGATCATGATCATTCATGGATATGGCGTTTCATTGGCGGCTATTCCCAAGTGCTGGGCAATGGCGAAAGATTGTGTTTTTTTTTGGGGGGGGGGGGCTTTTTTTTTTCTTTCATATTACAAAAATTTTTTTTTTTTCGGAGGATGGAAATGGATGTTTGGAGTCAAGGCGAGACCCTCGAGCAGCAAGTCAAAAGATGAAAGATCGGAGGATTAGGGAGTGTCAAAATTTCCGACATTTATCTAGAGCGCTACAACTATCGAATTTTTAAGGGCACATCACATCGGCTCTCTCTCTCTTTTTCTCGGCATGCGCTAGGTTCTGATTATTGAGTAGGTAAGGTACGGCTACTTGGAAAATGTATGGCCGGTGCACATTATTTTCACTAAAAATGGATAATAGCAAACTATGTAGAAACTCGGCAGAAAAAAAAACCCCCCATTTGATTACGTTTTGCCAAAGATGTGTTTTCTAATTATGCTACTTTTGTTTGGCTTTTCATAGTCGTGTATTTCCCAAGCTGTTGCTTTTTGGCGACCCCAAAAGAAAGAACGGGGTCTGTACTGAAAGATCATTTCCCATCCTCAAATGTCCCCCATTCCAACAGCTATAGTACAATGATGCATCTCCAAGTGCACTGGCCTTACTGAATTGACACAAGAAGCAGCTGAGCCAAGAATAGCTCTGCCAGTAGTAGTATCTCGGGTTGCTTGGATATAAGAAAGAGGTCATTCGTAGGGTTGAGTGAGACTCGGCATTCAGCATTTCGCTGAAGTGAGAGTGTCGTCGATTAGTTCGAAGAGCCGGTGTCGTTCGAGATGAGCTGTCGTCTAGCATATGCATTCTGTGCGCAATAGTAAGCAAATGTGTTTGCAAGCCCACCGTCCTTGCCACAGATTCCCAGGAAGCAGAAGCGCATCAAGCTACTGCATTGGGGAAACATGCTCCTTGATAGCGGTAGCCTCTTTACGCTTCTTCTCCATCTCCTCCCATTCAAGGACCTCTGCTGTAATGATGTTGCTGCTCATTTGATATACTCTATGACGTACCTTGTCCAGCGTCTTTGCTAGATGCAGATGCTTGTTGACAACAGTCTCAATTTCGGTGCAGATGTGACCTTTGAGAATGACATTGCACTCTTGAGGCAACCAACGCAGGATGTCGAAGCCGTTTGCATAAACCGTGGTATTGCCAGTCGTGCCGCTGCCATCAGCTCCTGGAAGAGTAAAGGGCATGTGCATGACGAATTTCTTCAGGCCGGAACAATATCGCAGGCTCAGGCGCACTGTCTCCTGGAAGCGCTCCAAGATGTCGTTATAGGTTGGAATTTCCAGCTCGACGTGCTTGATCTGTCGCCGCGACCGCTGATGGAGGCATGCTAGGGTAGGCATGGCGGTGGCGAGATTTAAAGTAAAGAAGTTCTCGCCGTAGAGCACACTACGTGCTTCCTTGTAGATCTCCTTGCTCGCCAGCATGATGCCCACGATCAGCGGGTCCTGATTCTGAGGGCGATCTGGACCGCAGATGACCGTCGCCTTGTTTCTCCCCTCAACAGTGCGACGAGTTGAGGGAGGTTGGCGATAAATGACGCTAGTGCTCGTGGTGTAAGTGATCCCTGACGAGCTTGGTGTGGAACGGCTTGGAGGCATGCGAACTAAACGCGAGGAACGCGAGGAGCGCGAGGAACTCGAGGTAGTGGGTGGAGGGCAGTTCGGTCCCTCCAGGCGCTGAATAGAAAATACGGTTGACTGCTGAATGGGAATGGGAAGAGCACCGCGCGTGACCCGGCTTCTTGTGCCCACAGCGCCCTCACCATCAGAGCTGATCATTTCGACGCCACAATCAGCCTTGGCCGCCACGTGCCGCTCACGCTTGGACAGGAGAATGTTGTAAGGCCGAGTCAAGCATGCACGATAGATGTCCAAGCGAATCTCAGTAGGCAGATCCATGATCGGGAATGGTTTGGCGTCCTTGTCGGTGATCGGACAGACGTCATCCTCCTCCTCTTCATCGAGCATGTCCGAGTCCTCGTGCTCCCAATCGTGAGTCTCAAGCGTGGTGGGCGCAGACTTGGCCTTGCCTTTACCAGAGTAGTGGTCGCCAGTGCTGGAGCCTGCAACGACCTGAGCCTCGTTCAGCATGTCCTCGAGTGTGCCATTGCTGCTTGCCTCGGCCAGCATTCTGCTTCGCTGCATCGTCATGCAACTGCGACTCGCTCGCTCAGATCGAGTCTTGGTGACGCGATGCGTACTTGACGCTGAGCCCGGGGTCGAGGGGTTGACGTCGGTTTGCATTTTGCGCGCCATGCAGTCGAGTGTGATCGGGGAGGTTTGTTCAGGTAATTATGTATGTCGTCGGGAAACTTTGGATCGCAAGTCGCGGAAGTGCTCGTGTATGTGCAGGTGCAGGTGCAGGTGCAGATAGCGTCCGATCAATGCCCTGGCGATGGTATGGATGGATAGGATGCGGGGTGTGTCGTGTGTCGTGCTATGTTTGGTGTCACGAAGGACGTGATCGCAAGCAGTGTGAGATACTTTGCTAAGTCACTGAAGGGGCGAGGTTGCTCGAGAAAGGCGCAGATCGTCAACTATCCAAGTGCAGTGAGGTGATGTTGTTGTCGAAAGGCTTTGAGAATGAAACGTTTAGCAGGCAGCGCCCGGGCCCCAACCAGCAAACTCTAATTGGCTGATCTGCCAAACGCGCGCACGGCCACGCATGTGAAACGAAACGCAACAGCCGCCACGGTCATCGCTCACTTTCAAAGCACATCATCACCAGACGCAACAGAAGGAACACAAAAGACAGCAAAGTTGACGAAAATAGTATTACTCTAGTTTCAGAGGCATATGATTTCCTCGATGCCGGTCGCGGAGCCAGTATAACCCACTGCTCCATTCCCGCTGTTCACCCATATGCGCCGAATCGCCAGAGGTTTAAGAAGAACCTCTCAAGAAACCCCCGCTGGAATAAGATTTCCTTCTCGCAACCATGGCCTTTGCAGCCATTAGTGTTTTCAAATGCACACCTTCACCTTTCTTTAGTCCATTTCCCTCGCCGTTTCCACCTTCTCCCGTGGCCGCTCGCCAGCCCTACTATGATACACACACAGTCGTACACTCATTAGAAAAAGCGCAAACCAGTATGGTTTCCGATAAGTCCCATTTTTATAGCGCCCGCGAAGAAAACAAGAACAAATTCAATCTGGAAATTAGAACGACTGTGTGTCTGCTGGTCCGAGCTTGGCCTGAACAAATGAGATGGAGTGGTGTAAAAGCGACGAAACCCTTTCGACGATCGATGGGGAAAGAAAAAATGCTGAATGCTCGATGATGCCAAAGTCCTTCCCGTAAACACGCGCTTCGCACCGAACGGATCCATAACAGGAAATCTGGGTATCAGGCCAGTCCATAAAACTCCGGAAATGACTCAAACGCAAATCTTGTATGACGAGCCAACCGCTCTAAGCTTTTCAGCCGACACTTCCACGGAAGGCTTCCGATTTGCGTCAGGCAAGAATTATCTTCGAGAAGCAGGCCGGTATTATCCGGCGCGGCTAGTACTTATCCAGTCTCAGTGTGGGCAGGATCATCAGCATCCTACTGCTGGTGCTGTGCCCACATTGGCTGGCCTTGGTGCTGATAGTCGAGTGGCTGTGTACTGTGAGGACGCGGTACGCCCTGCTGCTGGTAGTACATCTGAGCAGTGTTGACATTGCTGACTCCGTAGTGGTTATTCGGGTCAGGGTAGGTGTAGTCGGTCGTCTGCGATGCGTTCGCTGGCATGCCAGGATGTGGAGATTGCCATCCATTCATAGGATTGTTGTTATTATTGTTCAAATGGGGGCTGTTATTGCCGCTTCCAGTCTGTTGCTGTCCATTGGTCGTCGGCGGTTCCAGAATTTGAGGAAGATGAGCGCTGGAGGATGGATTGGAAGTCAAAGATGGTCGAGATTGTGGCGTATTGCCGTTCACTGGCATGGGGTATTGCTGAGGAGATTGAGCGCGAGGCGAAGGCTGCATCGCGTTCCTCAGATGTGGGGGAACAGCGGCCATCCCACCGTTCATCGCATTCATATAATAGTCAGAGGCTTGTCTCTGCAGCTGAGGCATGCCGTTGAGAACCGCTGCAGGAGACCCAGTAGCGGCTCGATCCTGCTGCTGTGGCAGAGGAGACTTCCCGTCACCAGAGTAGCCATCTTCTTCGTCAGAGCCTCGAGAGCGGTTGGTGCTCATCTGAACACGAGAGGCCAGCGCCGCAGCAGTGGCGGCTTCGGACTCCTCAATAGTACCAGTATGGTGATTCTGATGTCGGGTCAATGTGGTACGCCGGGTAAATGTCTTCTGGCAATCTGCGTATGGACACTTGTATGGACGCTTGCCAGAGTGGATGCGACGATGTCGAGCCAAAGAACTAGAGTCGGAGAACGGCTACATCAAAAGGTCAGCAAGATCATGAGTGCAGAGAGATGTCCACATACCTTGCCACATCGCTCACACATGTGTGGCTTCTCGCCAGTGTGCACGCGAGAGTGAACAGTCAAAGCGGAACGTTGGATGAACTGTTTGCCACAGCCAGGATGGTCGCAGACGTGCGGCCGCACACCAGAATGAATCCGTTCTAGCATCACGCGTCAGTATAGTCGTGCAAAGGGATGAAACATCAAAGGTCGTACCATGACGCGCTAGGTCACTACGCCTCGCGAAACCCTTTTGACACGTTGAGCAGGCGAAAGCCTTGGGAAGCCCACTGCTGCCAGTGCTTGCTCGTCCGCCGTCCATCGCAGTCTGGTCCGTAGACTGCGGTACAGCCTGCTGCACGGCACCCATGGTGGCGCCAGCCTGTGTTTGATAGCCCTGATCTTGTGTCGTGTTCGGGTGATACGAGTGCTGCAGCATCGGCATGTTGTTGTTTTGCTGCATCTGATTTGGCGAAGGGTAGCGCATGCCATTCGTGAGCTGCGCGGCGATCTGCTGGTAGGCCACGGAGTTCTGGGGAGTCTGCGAAGAGTACCTCGAGGAGTGATCGGAGGTGTGTGGTGACACGCCGCGCTCAGACCCGTTCTCGGATTTTATCCTATTGTTGCCATTCGGAACGTAGAGGGTTTGCGCGTAGTGTCCATTCGATGTAGAAACATCATGGTTCATAGCAATGGGTAGGGGAACTTCGTACTGCATGTTTCTATGCGCGAATTCACGTGCAGCTGCCGCTCTGTTAGTATTCAGCAGTGTATGAAGGTCCATGTCCACCACGCTCGTGAAGCTGTCCCTCCTCTTCTGCTGCTGCGCAAGCAAGATGTGGCCAATCGACGGCAGAGACATCCAATGCAGCGAGACGATGGTGGTGTGTGTTGTTTCAAGAAGCGCGGAGCACCAAAAGGTTTACTACTGACTTGATGGGCAGAAAATTTCTGTCTCGAGCGTGGCAGCACGTGATGGCGCCGAGCGACGACAGCAGGTACAATGTGCCCGCGCCGCGGAGTCGCGTCGAGCGTGTATTAAGATATGGAGAGGTGGTGGTGGTGGTGGTGGTGGTGCGCGTAGGCGTAGACGTGCGTAGGCGTCGGCGTGCAGTGGGTGCTCGGGCCCTGTCGCGAGATGGCCTGTTCGGAGGCGATTGAGCGATCGGATGAACGTGCGCACGGCAGGCCTATGCTCCTTCGCACGATGCAACAAATAACACCTAGACCTCGCTCGTCAGACTGGCCCACGAAGCACGGCAAGAGGAACGCGGTGTTGTGCTGGAGCGAGGCAGGAGCGGGTGCGTGCCACGGGCGATGGAAGGCGCGGTGCTGTAGGTGTCCGCTGATGGCGCTCTGCTTCAGTGCGCGGAGGAAAAGGAGGTGACAGGTCTGGTGCACCGATGCACACGCGCGTCCCGGTCTGCCCGCTGGGGTGAGATGATAATTTTCCAACGTACCTTCGCGGCAAGAGCAGTCAATCGCCAGGCCCAGAAATACAGATACAACAGGCTCTGCGGCCCAGAAACAAATGGTGATGATGGAGTGGATGCGTTTGGCGTTTGGCGGCGAGCGAGCACAGACTCTTTGCGAAAGAAGGCCTCGAGGAAAGTGCAGCAGCGGGCTCGGGAAGCACCGCAGGCCCCTTAACCAGGTCTGGCACTAGCGTCCTGTTCCGGGAAAGCGCAATTTGATCCCCGTTTCAGAGATCCTCCAATCTGCAACACACTGCGCCTGAACTGACCGCCACTCACGTTGCTGTGCGCTCGAATCTCGGAATGTTCGCACCACTGCTTGTAGTAAGCGGCGATGCCCGTCTGGCTGCCTGTACCACGGCCTCCGTTTCCACCCACCGCTGCGTGTCCCAGAATCTGTCAGCCACCACGCTGAGCAGTCCAGTCAGGAAGCCGCTGATGTTTCTGGCAGTCCGGACTCTCTCTCCCAAATTGTAGCCGCCTGCAACAAGCACGCGCGGCGCAGCTCTCTGCTGAAGGCTTCAGACTCGAATCGCTCGTGATGTCTCCGCTGCCGCTTCTGCTTGTTCGAAGTCGTCTCAGAGACAAGATCGCCCGAAACGGCTTGGGCAGAAACGATCAGGTCTCTTCTTCGAAACGCCGAGCTCGTTTGACCGAGCTTGGTAGCCGCCGCCTTATCCTGCTCCTCGTGCAAAAGCACTGTCTCCAAGTCAATGTCGATTTTGCGTGTCCGGCCTGCGAGATGCGCGTAGCGACCCAGTGAAATCTGGTCAGTATGGTTGTTCGATCGAAGACAAGTAACTCCGTTTGCCCAGTAGTAGTCCGCGTCCAAGGGAAAAAGTATTATTATGCCGATTCCGCTTTACAAAGAGTGTGTAGGTATTAGCTCCAAGGTCGGATGATATGGTTGAAGGAACGTGTGTCTCTTGCTCAAAGCAATGGTCAAAGCGAAGGGAAGGAAGAGGTCCAAGCAGCAGGGCGTCCGATCATATACTCTTCACGACTGACACGCACACGCGATACGATGGCTAGGCTCCAAGGTAACATTACTTCTTTTGGGCTCAAGATTGCAGTCCATAGCACCCACGCAACATGCACGAACCTCCATCTGGAATAGGCATGACCCTGGCAAAGTGCACCTGGCGCAAGGCCCTTTTCTTGAGCCAAGCCAGGCTGAATGGCAGATTGTTGGAACCCATGCAACGGCCCAGTGACGGATGGGTTGTTCAGGTTCTCGCCAGAGCGTCCAGTGAGGCAGCATCAAGCGCCTACTGCTCCTGCTAGTGCTACTAGCTCTTCGTGGACCGTCGTCTGCGGCTTACTTCCAACCCCAGCCAGCAATGCTTGATCGTCCCAGCCTGTAGGAAAGGTGCCGTGCCACCCTGCGAGTCACGTCGATGTACCCTAGTGCTGCAAACGTGATTGCGGACGACTTAGCGGAGCACCCCTGCTTCATACAACGACCGACCCGGCACTCTCCACGAGTGTGCAGAAACAGGACAGGTAGGCTACGGTCTTATCATCGAACATTCAGGCGCAGGCATTTTGATGGTTTCCTCGCTCAATCCTCGGTCGGCCACGAGCTGGTAATGACTTCACGATGTGGTGGAGGCCCTCTACTCGAAACAAAAGGGGCGTTGTTCTCAGCCACAGAAGCCCGCTAGAAGGCTTCATGACCTTCCACGAGGCGACGGTCTTGACGCCATGGCTGGCGGTGCAGTGCACAATCACCCGAAAAGCTGTTCTGTGGGTTGCCGGACGCACGGTGCGAAACGAAGCTCGTTTGCAACTTGAAGAAAGCGGGAGCGAGAGGATCACGGACTCATTTCCTGTGCTGCAGAGCCAGGATGGTGGGGATATCATCCCATCCCGTTGCAACTCCCGCAGCATCGCCTTATTGCGTGCAAACAATTGCATTGCTACAGACTCTCGATGTTAATCGAATGTACATTACTGTATCTTCATGACTCATTTCCTGATCAATACAGCCTGTGCAGGGAGACTTGGCAGCTAAAAGTAATGCCAAAGCTTCTTGACACTTCCTTGGATGTCACATCTTGGACACAATGTGCTGCCAACATCCAATCCTTTAGTCTATGATCCGCCATTGAGGCCTCACACGGCTTTTCGGGCAGCCGCCATCGGGAGTCATCAATCGTCATCATCAGACTTCGGAAACGGCCCTCTTCACAAACCGGTTACCTGCTTCTGATAGTAGGGGTATCCTAGTCCTGGTCTTAGCCAAACTGATGCGGCGCCGATTACGGAAAGTGCCCGAGCAAGAATAGCATCTCGAAAATCCAGGACTGCGTCTAACCTTGCCTGCAGGCTGCAGACCAAGTGTCGTCAGCCTTGCCCAGAGTGGCTTCTATTTTCGACTTCAATGTTGTTCTACAATTTATTGGACAGCGGTCTCGCAATCGATTGAGAATATTTAGTGCTGCAATTAAGGCCGAGGGCCAAAGGCTTTCGAAACAAAGCTTCTGTCTCGTGTCGAGATTCAACGGCTTCGACTGACTTGTGGTCGGAACAACTGTGACACTGACAGGCGGAACGGATAAGTTAATCTTGCTGCCGATCTACGCCTACCAGGGTGCACGTACACGAGCACATGGGCTGTAATAATGAGTGACCGACATCTCATGCAACCCAACATCTGCTGCAGGAACATCTCCGTCACCATGCAGGTCTCGTTCATGTACGTCACTCACGCATGCGTTAAGATTTCGACGTTGGCGTTATCTTATGGTTGAAATGCTCCCAACAGCGCAACATTCGAATCCTGCTCATCAAGGTGTTGATACCCTTGTGGTGGCACCGTGCTTGAGCTTGCCTGCTGAGGACACAGAGTGCGTCCCGTCCCCGCCCGTCAAGTTGGAACAATGCTTGCTTGTCGCGGTATTCTACTGTATCCCCGGCGAGCTATGTTTCCTGGTTTTTCTGGTCGTTCTTCGGTGCGCTCAGTCCAGACCACCATCAAAATGGCATCCGAGGAGATTCCAGCAAGCTCTGCTAACCATGACACTCCTGCTTGGTCATAGTGAGCCTGCAAAAGTGGCAGTGTTGAACGAGCTATTGTGCTCATGCCCTCCAAGGAAATGAGTGCTCCCAAAATGGTTCAGGAGTTCTTGTGTAGCCATGGAGGCGCGCCTTCCTACCTGGTTAAGAGTAAGCAAAGCCAATTGGCACATCTGAGCGATACATAGTCTGCTTTGCGATCTCGAGGCCGAATTTGTGTTGTGCAAGGTTCTCATTTCGCCCTCGGACATTGTCTCTCCTGCACGAGCCACGGCCCGAGATCTTTGTGTCAAGCAGTTCGGCTGTCGTGGACCATCGGAGCAGCAGCAAGAGGTCGTGGTCGGAAAGTAGCATTCTGCGCCGTCACATCACCGAGCAAGACCAACTTGTTGACATCTTGTCATGCTATTCTATCGAATGGTCGGTCGAGCCTTCTGACTCTCCCCTTGGTGGTCAAAAGAGTAGACGATGCGCGTGGGTGCTTGCAGTGCAATCTCGCTACGGAACGTATGCATTTCCATGATGATTCTTCGCGCATTCTAGCGTGGCGAAACTGTGTGACTTCCTCCGAGAAATGTGCGTGAGCGTGCAGCGCAGCAGTGTGCTCGAGCTTCATCAGAGGCGACGGGAAAGGATAAAGTGAGCCTCAGCGAGGAGAGGCAAAGCATGACCGACTTGGGTGATGACATGCCGGCGCGGTCACATGCATGCTTCTCCAATCTGCGCTTACATACGTGCTTACGATGCCTCTCGGATGTGTTCCTCGTATAAGTCGTGACAGAGCCTCGGGATCGGCATGCAGACACGCCGACCGTGGCGCTGGTTGACATGGTCCAGCCTTTCACAAGCGCTTCGAGTTGGGTTGACGTTGGTGGGGTCTCCAAGATGTCGTGCTATAGCAAAGGGCACCGTCATCAGATCCAGCATCGGCAGAGAGGACCGACTTCACACCAGTGCCTCATCACAGTCATCGACACACACATAAACTTCGCGGAGTCGGCGCACCTCGCGATCTTGTTGTGCATGGATGAGCAGAATCTCCAGGTCTGACGGAACCTTATTAGCTTGGGAGCTTGGAGAAACCGGAGGCACCTGGTCGCCTTCCGCAGCGAATATCATCCACGATCGCCAGCTCGAAAGGAATCGTCGTACGTTGGTCGTACACAATGGCGACGGTCAATGGCGACGTAAGTTTTGACAGCATACCAGACGCCATAGAATCCTTCGGTCAGACATCCCGAACCTGCAAACCAAACCCGAGCCTCGCTAACAATGGCCCTGTAGCAAATGGAGAATTCATCATAGTCATGGACTCTACGCATCGTGAAAATGAAGGAGACCTCATCATCGCCGCGCAAGATTTGACGCCCGCAAAAGCAGCTTTCATGATCCGATACTCCTCAGGTTACCTCTGCGCGCCCATCATGCCGTCGCTGGCCGCACGTCTAGAGCTCCCGCAGATGGTGACTCACAACACCGACCCGAACAGAACCGCGTATACGATCACAATCGATGCCAACGAAGACATCACAACCGGTATCAGCGCTCAAGATCGCAGCGTGACGTGTCGGAAGTTGGCGGATCCCGCAGTGCAAAAGGATTGGTTCAGACGGCCAGGTCATATTGTGCCATTGCAGGCGCGTGAAGGAGGTGTGAGAGCACGAGCTGGGCATACGGAGGCTGCTGTAGATTTCTGTCGACTTGCAGGCAAAGAGCCTGTCGCTGTCATTGGAGAAATGGTAGAGGATGGTGAAGATGTCTTGGGCAAAGCTGAGATGACTGGTGGCTTTGGAATGATGAGAAGAGATGGATGCTTGGCTTTCGCTCGCAGGCACGGGTTGAAAGTGGTCACCATTGAGGATTTGATAAAATACTTCGAAGCAGATGCAACAAAAGCAATCGCATAATGAAGTTCTGTGGTTAGAGGCCTCCGCTGTACATACAAAAAGTATCTTTGGACAACCACGCCTTACCTCTATGTTCACGCCTGCAGAGTTTGGCGACTTTCAGGGCTTGAAGCAGGTTTACGAGGCATCCCAAATTTGTTCTCCGTTCCATATGGTCATGCTGTGTTGCTCGAGAAACTACGTCTCGATGTCTAGCACAACTTGCAATGCGCCGTTAACGATCCGATCGGGTATCTCAACTCGATCCTGGAACCACTGTCCGCTGGCAAACACACAAGAAACGCCATGATATCGCCAGGTGTCGAACCGACCAAGGACTCCACCTCATCGATGCAAAGCCAGAAATTCCAATCCAATCCGTAGGTTGTCCGAGCAGTGCGCTGCCTAAGGCGAGTACGGCTCATAACTTGGGCTACCACGACCGCCTGGCGACTTCGTGCTGTGAGTGTCTGAACGCGTGCCATCGAATGCTTCCCGACGGCCTGTATTCCTCTCGCGGTGATTCGGTGGCGTTGGCCAATCGCGACCATCACGAGCAGCGATCCAGGTGTCGCATTTTGGTGCAGTGTGGCGAGACTTATCTTTGCGCGCACTGTGCTGCAGGCGCAGGTCATACTGTCTGCGCCGAAATGGATGGAGTAGGACTCGAGCGGCATCATGGAGCTTTTGAATCTCAGCGTCTTTGCGGCGTCGGTCTTCGGGCGTTGGCTCGTCGTAAGTCAGCTCATTGACCTGTCTAGCCAAGGCAAGTTGATTTTCGTAATTGGAGGCGATGAGGCGCGCGCTCGAGTCTTGTGGCACTTTGAGGACCTCGTACAGTCCTCCACCTGGAGCTATGACGAAGTCAGCATTGCTGCTCGAGAAACTGTAGCGCAGACTTGCCTGGCTGCTTGTGACTTGGCTTCTCTCGATCTGATACCATCTTTACCTCGTATACTCCTGGGCCTGGAACTGCGTGACAGTCAGTACAACTGCTGAAGCGATTTGGTTGCAGACCTACCTGGCTGCTTGTGATTTGGCTTTTCGCCGTCCGATGCCAACGGTGCGAACATTGTAGCCTCGAGGGATGCAATGACCAAAGTGTCCGATTCGAAGCTAGAGCATAGTTTGCGGGGCTCATCCTTTATAGGTGCGCTTCGAAGTTCATTCACTTGTCTAAACTTTAGGCAGCAATCCTTCGCGAGCACCCGTTTCCACTCGAGGCGCGCAGCAAGATTTCCGAATTCCACTCTTCAGCCCAGCGACAAGCGTATAGACCTGTGCAGCGCAGCACATGTCATGGTGAAAGCGTCATCCTCGTCAAGTGCTTCGCTTCTCCGATTCTCGTTGGAATAGATCCGTGCCGGATAGTGCCGAACATGGCGTGTCTCCAGTTCAACAACGCACCCGCGCCTGCGGTATGCATCCACAGCCATAGTCACCATTGGCCTGATCCATGTCTCAGCCTCATCGTCCGGCGTGGATTCAATGTGCGCTTCCATCGGTTGGAGCATCTGAAGCTCCAGATACAGGGTTTGCAGGCCACTCATTTCACTACCAAAGAACGTCCACAGATCATGCCAGTCTCGAGAGGATCGACTGTTCAGACTCGGATGGCGTGGTATTCGCATGTGTAATCGAAGACGTCTGATGGTAGGGAGGCGCTGTGGTGGCAGCATGAGCTTGAGGAATGTGAATGCTGCAAAGTTTTGGGTAAAGCTGAACGTGTTGGCGCTGTATAGAGTATGAATTGCCTCGGAATAAATTTGTCGACAGCACGTCAGAAGAGGAAGTAGGCCAGTCGGCTCTAGCTGCTCTGCTCGTGGCGATGCGGGTTGTGGTCTGACTTCGGAGTCTGAGCACGTATGGTTGGCACCTTCCCGGTCTATGGCTCGTGGACGATTGCACGTATAATGCTCGATTCGACTTTTCGGGTTCTGTGCTGAAAGATGTAGCACTCTATTGCCAAGAACCAGCTCATATATCATGATTCGGATGTCATATGGCAATTTCGTGAGGAATGCAGACCGCGACTGGTCGTCCGTTCGTTGGTCTGGTTCGCATGACAGGAGCTTGAAGCGATGCCAGAAAGATTGCTCACTCGGCGGCAGAGGGCCAGTAAGCTTGCGCTGTCTCCGCGGGCGACTTGAACGTAAGTATGTTCCAAATGGGAGGCCGCGATACGGTTCGACTTGTCGACTGGCCCATTGAGGTGAAGGATTCATGTTGACCCAGGCCTGCAACGCCAAGTCTCCCCAATAGTCTGCGAATCGTCGTTACCTTGCCGTACAACGCAGGTCATGCAGTGTGCAGACTCACCCAAGTCGGGCATGATATTCATCATGAAGTGTCTCACGGCCGTGACGGGTGCAAGCGCGACGTACTGCGACTGCTCGACGGCCTACTGTGGCATTGTGCCGTCTTCGCGGCGCCAGGAATGCTGTCAGGAAAACAGCACGATGTGGTCGAGCTCATGACCGGGAAAATACGAGCTTGCTGACTGTCGACGGGAGCCTGGACTCCCCGGAGCACGCGCATGTCAGTTCAGAGTTCAGAGATGCCGGGCAGGGCAGGGCAGGGCAGGGCAGGAGGATTGCGCACTCCGGCCGGCTGCAGGAAAGACTTGGCAGCAACCATCAAAGCTTATCGTGCTTATCATGGAAGATACCAGAGTAACGTGATCACTCGCGGTCAACGCGCGTTCGGCGTCATTTGCTCCTACGCTGCACCTGCATATCCCCAACGAATCATGCTGTCCTGAATCTCAACCTCTGCGTCTCATACCAGCAGCACACCATCCATCCATTCTTTCAATTGTCCTTACAGCCGTCCCCCGCTCTCTCCTCGGCTCGCTCACGCCGCGGTGATGCCGTGCTTCTTGTGGATATCTATCACCTTTTGCACCTCATCATAACTTCCCAGGAAAATTCCACTCCGATCATGGATATGCTCTGGCACTACCGTCACCATGCGACGCATCTTGCTGTCGACTGCTTGACCGCCAGCTGTCCATTGCGTCAGTGCAGGCTCATCATCGAAGTCGAAAATCGTGGGTGCTTACCATTTTCAAATACCATAGCCATGGGACCGCACTCGTACAAGATTCGCAGCTTGCCCTTTGGCGACTTCTTGTCGGCTGGATACGCGAAGATGCCGCCGTAGAGCAATGTCCGGTAGGCATCAGCCACCATGGATCCAATGTATCTTGCAGAGTATGGTTTCTCGGCACTCTTGAGGCTTTCAACCCACTCCTTGACGGGTTCTTCCCAGTACTTGCTGTTACCCTCGTTACAGCTGTAGATGGCCCGCTTCTTGGGAATTTTCATGTCAGGATGCGTAAGGATGAATTCACCAAGGGCATTGTCCATGGTGAAGCCATTCACCGGGCCGTCCTTCATGGTCATCACCAGCTGTGCTGAAGCACCATACATGGTGAAACCGGCAGCCACGAGATCGCTTCCAGGCACCAGCAAATCCTCCTTGCTACCCTTCGCTCCTTCTGCAAGTCTGTAAATGCCGAAGATTGTTCCCACTGACACACCTGCATCCAAATTGCTGCTTCCATCGATCGGATCGCATGCGATGGCATATCGAGCGTGTGGGTTCTGATCAAAGATGATAGCCTCTTCTTCCTCTTCCGAAACAAGCACACGAACACGGCCGCTCGAGCGCATAGCAGCTATGAAGATGTCATTGCCAATCACATCTAGCTTTTTCTGGTCATCTCCGGTGGTGTTCGAAGAACCTGCTAGGCCGGAGAGATTGATCAAAGATGCTCGTCGAATGTAGTATGCTATCGACTTGAACGAGAATTGAAGCGCATGGCAGAGAAGGCTAAGTATGTTCAGTCAGCCCAGACAGCAGCTCCGTACATCTGCAAACCTACGTGAAATCTCCTGTAGCCTCCTTGTGCTTTGTCTGCTCTTCACTGAGATATCTAGAGAGCGTGATGATCTCAGTGTTGATGGACTCTTTGCCGACGGCTCCTCCTTCGCTAGACATTTTGCTGCTCGTGTTTGGACTAATCCAGGAACGATCTCGACTTGGAAGATCTTTGTAGTGCGTTCTGTGACTGCGACCGACGTCAATGTGAGTGAATCTGGAGCTTTGTTCGGCAGAAAGCTAGGAATGATATCAGATGTGGAGTGGTGGAGTAGAATAGCTGGTCCTTGTTGACTGCGATGCCCAGGCTGTCACAAGGACGAGTGTAAGCACAGGAGAGAAGATAGTTCAGCTTCGGTTGAAACCTCTACCATCTACGTGCTATTAGTTCTACTTACCCAATGCCGCGGTAATACTGACCTATTGCCGTCGAAGTGATACCAGGATGAGCGGCTCCTGAGACCCCACCATGCTTTCGACCACACGCAACGAGGGGCACGCCGTGTCGGGAATTGCTCCTGCTTCCGACTTGACCCGACGTGAGAGAGATTCTTGTCATGCCATCCACTCCACTTCACCTCGACCAGTACCGCTGTATATCCATTTATGTCAAGGATTCTTTTTCTGCACCCCAAGTAACATCCTCCAAAGACAAGCAGAGCCAAGCAGGATCTGTATAACTCCATGCATTGAAGCCAAGCTTCTTCCAATGCTTCTCGAGTTTCTCACCAGCATTATCGCTTGCAGAACTGTGCTCTGCCGAGTTGATGGGACCAGGCTCAAGGAGAATAATACTGAAGTAGTCAGTTTCAGATGACACTGCAACTCTAGGGAGGTCATACCTTTTCAGCGGCAGCGTCAAACCCTCAATCGATCTTTGAAGCGCATCCAAGCCAAGACCTCGGCCTCGCCATGCCTCCCGCAGCAAGACCTCTTCGACATATACGATCTGCAACAGGTCCATATCAGTAGAAGCATTGAACTCGACGGCTGCTCACCTACCGCCTGAGCCTCTTCAATCTTGACTTCGGCTTCACTTTCGAAGCTTTCATTGTCGAAATAATTGTCGATCTTGTCCAGCTTTGCGCCAAAGTGATTCTGATCGTAGCGCTGGCACTCTTCCCACATTCCGAGGGACTCCCCTGTGACCATACCCTGCCTGTCGAAGACGTGAGCTTTGACATGGCCGACTATCTGCAAGTCGACCTGAACTGATGCCAGATAGGACTGGATATTCGGATGCGTGTTTTGGCACTCCACACCTCCTCTCGGGCAAGTTGGAGTCTGTAGCCGTACGGAGATGATGCTTGGCACATGCCCTGTGGTCGGTTTGCATGGACGTGCTCCATCCATGATGCTTGATCTTCGACGATGAATGGAAGCTTGTGCAAGATTGAGTGAACGACGATGTGCACGTGCTAGTCCACCGCCACAATCACCTGCTTATGCCATTAGTGAACTATTCAGTTTTGAGGACATTCTAACAGTTTGCAAAAAAGTCCAACCCACTACCAACATCCAGAAAAACGACGAGCGCACGACACGTGTCTTGACACCATGGATTGGACTTCCACACTTCGAGACGACATTGATGTCATCCAGCAGATCATCGCAAAGAGTACCTTCCAAGGATCCACAGGTGGCCTCGAACCTCTTTCCGCCAGTCTTGGTCGGGCACATCAACAGCCCACCTCAGCCGTCGACCTTCAAAGAAGGAGTAAGTCGAGCGAGGCACCTTTCCGCCAACATTGGCCATCCTCTGACATCAAATTTAGATCAGCAAGATGCAGCACGCGACAAAGCACCGATGTACCTGAAGCAAGAAGAGAACGCCGTTGCTCAAGAATCTTCAGCTCACCAAGTCTTGCGAGATGCCCTTCCAAAGATGCATGCCTTGCTCGATCTTTTCGCTCAGGCGTATGAGGAGCACAATCTAGCAAAGGCTGAAGATCTTCGCAAGCGACTGAACTGGGCGATTGACCAGAACGGAAAATGATGGCCCGAACGCGCTCTACTGATCACTATTTCTTGGATCTTGCGCGAGACTGCACGTATACGCTCTTACGCGCCGCTTCAATCATGCCTTCGCCTTCATGATTGCTTCTCAATTGAGCTGAGGTTTGAGGCATGCTCATAGGTCCAATACAATGTAAGTCCGCAGGTCACCGGAGCCTTCGACTCTTGTTGGAGCATCTTCGCTGACATTTTTTCTAACACAGGGAACCTCCAATTATCGGCAACAGAACTCATATCCTGGGCGTCTCCACGCGCACCGCACCCCACAACCTCTAGGAATTCGACTTCGAAAGCTCATTCAACCACTTATACACAACGCGCGCATCCTTGCCCGCGTATTTAGAGCCAGCCGCTGCATATACTTCCAACGCAGTCTTGTCAAGAAAAGTGGGTGCACCCACACTCTCCGCCAACTCACTCCCGAGACGAAGCACCTTCTCAGCTAGCTCAATTCGATAGCCTCCTTCGTAATCATGACTCGCTGCCGCGTTCGGGTGTATACCTGGGACTGGGTTATTATTCGAGGACACCCAGCACTGCCCGCTGCTGCTGTTAATCAGATCTACAAGCAATCGCATATCGAGGCCCATTTTATCGGCGATATTGAGAGCCTCGGACACGCTCAGTATACTTATAATCGAGATGTAGTTGTTGATGATCTTGAATGCCGTACCACTGCCGACCTCACCACAACGGAAAATTGTGTCTTCTTTGCCCATGAGCGAGAGGAGGCCTTTCACAGGCAAGAACAAGTCTTCATTGCAGCCGACCATGAAGCTCAATGTGCCGGCCTGAGATCCCATTGGACCTCCGGAGACAGGTGCATCGATGAAAGTCACGTTGTAGTCTTTGGACTTCTGGCTGACCTCCCAGATCGTGGCTTGAGCAACAGTTCCGCACTCCATGAGCAACTTCCGGGTTCCAGCATCTCCAGTAGGCTTCGCTGCGGCGAAAAGGCCACTTTGAGGATCCAGATATACAGACTTGACAGCTGCATCGGACGGGAGCATTGTGAGAACCAGATGCTACCTCAAGTAAGCCAAGCACTCTGTTTCCCAACGGCGAAATTGCTGACTGACCGCTTCTTGAAGAGCTTCATACGCCGTCCCAACAACCTTCACGGGACCCAACCCTTTAGTCTGCTCCTGAAAACGTTTGACGGCATCCTGATTGACATCGCAAACGATCAGTGTGCGATCAGCGTCAATCTTCTTGCGTAAATTCATGGCCATCGGATAGCCCATTACACCCAGGCCTGTTTTCAAATTTCCGTCAACGTTCGAGCTCCGGCAGAGTAAAACAAATCGAGGTTTTCTGCTCACCTATGAAAGCAATCGAGCCCGAAGGCAACGCCATCTTTGTGTATTGCTTGATGCGATGGTTCAGGCAAGGAGGCTCACAGATCAGATGTGAGGAGTCACAATCCTGATTGATTACCCATGTACGCCTACGCCCGAGCTCGGCAGATGGGACATGGGCGAGGTCTCTTTCGTTGGCCGAAGGGTAATCACGTGGCAATTTTGGGATGAAGAAATGCTTTCAGTATGCGCTACGTTGCCTGCTTTGGCCTCGTTGTCATCCGTACCAATGTACGTTTTCTGCAGATACGTGAAATGACCCAGCACGTCCGATGAGCCCGAAAGCCTTGTAGTCCGCTCTTGCAAATGCATCCTTAGGTATCATATCGCGGCACTTGGTTCGTCTGGCATCTTCATCTTCATCCAGCCTTCGTCCTGTGCGGAGATTTCCACGATAGCCTGCTCATTATGCGTAGCACTTGGTGCGAGTGATTCACCAGTCCCATCGGATCCTACTTGCATGCCGGTTTCTGGCGTCATGGTACAGCATCAATGGCAGAGGGGCTTTGTTTGGAGGATCGCGCCTCCTAGTGCCTTTTGACCATTCATTGTCATCCTTCTCGTATCTTCCAGTCTTTCGCTCGGGTATCCAGCTCGCTGCAACAGTCCGTCGGCGGGCGTGAGATCTTTCGGAGGTGAAGGATTAGGCCTCAGCAGGCGACATCGAGCAATGGCAGTATTCTTCCCTTCCTCTTTAACCTCCACCCGGCCTTGGGAGAAGCAGCGACAAGGCCATATGAACTTTCACCATGCTGGGCGACAGCCGTCAATTTCCGATCACTATTATTATAGCCGTTTCACTAAGCTGACAGGTCCATCGTACACATGCCGGCCCTGCACGGCATACGTGATCATTGCGGCTATGATGACCACAATGAATATGACTGGAGCCCAATTGAACGATTCGGCGTCCACAGGCGTCGCGTTCGGCCAGAAGGTCCAGAAGCACGCAAAGATGGCGTATGCAGTGGCGAAGAAATTCAATGGGAGGCCCAGTCGGCCGAGTGACCATCGAGCTTTGGGCAGTGATGCTGGATCCCGCAATTTGCGAATCAAAATGCAGGTTATCGCAATTGCATACGAGGCCATCAAGCTGCTAAGCTGGAGACTCAGAATGGCGTTGAACGCTGCATTCGAGCCGAGATTGATCATCGACAACAACACCGTACATGCGAGAGTCAGAATCGTCGCATTCATCGGCACATGAACCTTGGTATTCATCCGAGAAATCCAGCCAGAAAATGGCAGTCCGCGATCGCGAGCCAGCGACCAGACTTGCCGTGCGCAGGACGCTGTGAAGGAGATGTTTCCAACCATCAAACACCAAACGCAGATTACCGTCAGGATGTTGGTTCCAACGGGACTGTTTGGCATGGCGAGCTGGAAGATGTACAGGAATGGGTACCCAGTAGGATCGTTCAGAGCGTCTTCGACCGAGGGAATGGCAAACAAGATTGAAAGCAGAAAGATGAGGCCAGTGCTTCCATTGATGTAGAATGTCCACATCATCGAGCGCGGTACCGACAGGCCAGCATCGCTGACCTCCTCACTCATGTGCGCTGCAGCATCAGAGCATCCAAGTGCAGCGATCGCGCTAATCTGGCCGACCATCAACGCAAGTCCCATGGAAGGCCATCCGCCGTCATTGCTGAAGTGTAGTAGGACCTCACTTGCCGGCGGGTGCGGTGCAAGAACCCACAAAACGACCACGACCGCAACAAAGCCAGCTATATGGAGCACCATGCTGATATTGTTGAGAATCGGGAAGAACCTGGAGAAGCACATATTGAAGACTCCCGAGAGAACTACCACAGCCAAGACGCAAATCGTGCTCTCCCAATTGGGTGCGCTGTACGACGGGTAATTGATCATGGCCAGACATTGGATGATAGTGCCCGCCAAGAAGAACCCAGATGCATTGCCTGCTTGATACGACATGGCGGAGAGCCAACCTGTCGTGTAGCTCAGAAATTTTTGGTACTTCTCCGGCGCGAATCTGTGACAATCAGCATACTTTCCTCACCACATTTGGAATCACTGACTCAGAAACCCAATGATACTGCCCTCCCGAAGTTGGAGCCATACTTGCCATTTCAGCCATTGAGGCGATGATGGTCCCAAACCCTATGATTGTCCAGATGTACTGCGAAGAAATCAGTTCCATGGGCAATTTCGCCGATACGAATGCCATTCTCGCAGAGTCAGTCTACTTACGCTCCAAAACAGACCAGCTCGCCCACCGTCGACCAAGCCTTGCGTGTTTGCCGTCAAAAGGAACTCCCAAGTCGCCATGATCACACAGGTGAACGACAGGATTGAGAATTGTCGGAAGACGCGCCTCATCTCTTGCCTCTTGCCCATCCGACTCATGTCTCGAATGTCGAAAGAGGTCACTTTTCCGGGGTCGAATAGATCGGTATCCAAATCCAACCCGTCAACAGTCGCGCCGGCAGCTTGTACGTCTTTTCCGCTTCCATGATAGAGTTCGTCTTGTCGACTCCTGGGCGCAGAGGACTTTGACCCCGGTGGCTCCATTCTTTGCCATAGACAGCGGTCGACAAAATCCGCTGTCTTTTGCTGCTCGGCGGCGACGGGCGCAATTGCAAGACCACTCTTGCGCTTGGGGTTACCAATCCTGCTGCCGCCCACCGGGGCTCAGTGAACGCGTTCACGCGAAGAACGCGCATGTTGAGTCGGATGCTGTCCCTAACGATAGTGCTGCATTTCGCAATGTTCCACAACAGCGGAATCCTCGACCATCTCGAAACATGGCCCTCCGTCGGGGCATCGTGGCCCACACGTATATGCAGTCTCTCTCATTCGGCAAATGATAGGGCTTTATTGGCACGAACGAACAAACAGGACTGATTAGAGGCTGCGGATTTACCACTCCGTACCCGGTCGTTAGAATAGTGAAACCCGGGATGAAGCCGAAGGATTTGTGGGATGTCTCCCCAATGGCTTTTTTTTTTCTCCGGATGCAAGCGACCTTCCGACTCCTGCTTGACATGGGCAGTCGACATGGGGTGGGTTGGTTGAGGTTGATTCAACTTGAGGCGACACACAATGCATATCCCATGCACTCTGCTGTTATTGTCAACTGGCAGACTTCCACTTCCTTTCCAGTAGAGATTCACTCGATCGTTTCTGTCGATGGAGACCTACAATACCACGTCGAGCGTCGTCATCGTGCTACTCCTCGCCCTTGGCATAGGACGGATTGTTCATGACTTGCATTTCGAACTGTTCACAGCTCCGCAACACTAGTTTCAATCTGCAGGGTCGAGCTACTTCGAGTGCCACCTGCATGTGCGTGCTCCAGCTTACATGTGAGACGGCTATTTTACCGAGACTATGGTCCCGGTTTAGATGCTTCTGAAGCGTGCGAGGAGAGACACGATGGACATGGAGCAAGCCACTCGTCTCGTCTCGTGTCGGAAAGACATCATGAGACGCACATTGGGCGGACAAGTGGTAGAAGGAGTCCGAGTGTGGTTGATGGAGAAGAACATGCTGAAAGCAATGAAAAAGCTGCGGATGGCCATTGGCAGTACGAGCCCGATACGGCGGTCCCTCGCTTATTATTGCTGTACAGCGTTGTAGCCCACCCACCGTTTCCCGCAGACGGTAGAATATGGGGCCCGTTGCCTTGCCCTGTTTTCGTAGGCTAGTTTTCTAGAGGTATACGATAATTGAGTGCGTTTACTTATCAGTGGTTTTCGTGTCTAGTTTTTAGCCTAGTTTTCTAGCTATTCGCGTTCTCGGTTATATAGCTATATAGGGTATAAACTACGAAAATTCGAACTCTTAATACCTCGTAGAAGGGATCTACTCTTGTCTTTAAAAACTAAGGCTCTTTAGCCCTATATTACGCAAGAAAGGCACTATAGATATATCGCACGTACGGTAGGCGCGGAAACGTCGAATAAAGATTATAAGGCGCAACTTTACTATTATAATAGTAATACTAGCGGCTATACTCGAGGAATACGGAGAGTCGATACCGAAGGGTATAAGGACGATATATATAGACGGCGAGAAGGGCGAGAAGCAGCTAAACGACCTCTTAGTTAGTAACGAGATCCGGATATATCGATACTATCGGTTTACGCTAAGTTAGTTTAATAAGCTTCTCGAGATAGTTATTACAGATATTAAAGAAGGTATACTTATCTCTAGTAGACAGAAGTTATTACTATTCCTTAACGCTATAACGAAGGCGCGGCCTTATCGCGATCTAGCGGAAGACTTCTATTATAGTCTAGGCTCGATAACGCGAATATTCTACGAGGTATTAATAGCGCTAATACCGCTATATAGGAAGCTCGTAAGGCCTACGAGAGGTAAAGATTTAATAGCGCTAAGAAGTCGCGGGGGCAAGTATTAGCCTTATTTTAAGGACTATATCGGAGCGCTCGATAGGTCGCATTTACCGGCTTATATACCTATACTAGAATAGTATCGATATCGTAGACAAGACAGTAAAGTTACGTAGAATGTATTAGCCGTCGTTAACTAGCATCGCCGCTTTACCTTTGTATTGCCTAGATAGGAAGGGTTAGTACACGATAGCCGTATAATTAAGGATACTATCGAGAACTATAGGTTTAACGCACCGGAAGGCAAATATTATCTCGCTAATACTAGATACGGATCGACCGATATAACGCTAGTGCTATTTCGAGGCGTACGATATTACCTACGCGAGTAGTACGAGTCGCGAGATAAGCCTAAGAATAAGAATAAGTTATTTAATCTCCGGCACTCGTCGCTACGTAATATTATCGAGCGGATCTTTAGTATCTTTAAGCGCAGGTTTAAGATCTAGAAGACAGCGCCGGAGTTTAATATACTAACGTAGGTGCGTCTTATATATGTAATAATAGCGCTCTATAACTTCCTTACTAACCGTAGATCGTTATATTAAAAGCGAGGTCTAGTCGTACGCGATAAAGACAACTATTTCGAAGGGCGCGGACCGAGTGTTAATATACTAGATATCGTACGCGAGAAGACGTAGATAGAGGCGTTTAGAGATGAAATAGCGATAGCAATATAGTTGAATTATAAGGCCTATTGCGAGGTTAATAGTAATATCGAGGTTAAGAGTAATTAAGAGAGAGAGATTTCGTCTCGAACTCGGAGGGTCGAGTTGTTAGGTCTATCTAGTTAAACGGTATGTTCTAGCATAAGATTTAATAGCGAATTTATTAGCAATTAGCGTGTATTTATTATATTCTATTATTCTCGTAGACTAGGCGGTCCTATCGTCGTCGCTACGAAGTTCTATTAAGAAAAACGGAAACTGTTAAAAGTAACTTCTTAATATAAACGAAGAGGACGACGACGAGGTCTATAGAGGTAGTAGTAGGCTCGCTAAGAGGAGCGGAATCGAGACGATACCGCGCCGCTAATAGTTTTGTTAGGTAGAGGGTTAGATACGAGATTCTATCGGACTAATCTTCTCTACTAGTACTATCTAGCACTTTGCCGCTACTAACCTCGTCCTCCCCCGATATTTCTATACTAAACATCTCTTCTATTATCTCTTGTATCTACTTAATCTGTTCTTCCTACTTCGTACTAAGGAATATACTAACTTCTTCTCTTCTTACTAGCTTCCTTATCGCTACGCGGCGCTGTTTCGAGGGCTAGTAAGCATATACTAGAGTTGCTAGCAATCGAGACAACCTCTCTTAATTATCCGGTAGCTCTTAACTAAGTAGAACGTTAGACTCGGACAATAACCCTCGCAATCTGTCGATAGTGCCGACTATCTTCTTAGTAGTAGTCTTACGCCGCTTATTCTTCTCTTTAGCGTAGAGATTATACGCCGCGCGCTTTCTTATAGCGATTAAGTTAGCATTATTACCGATAGGAATACTGCTATCGTTACCCTTAGCAGTAACGAGACCGCTAGTAGCGTGTTCGCTAGTTGCTAAAGTCTCGGACTAGATCTAGTATTAGCTAGTAACCGGCCCTATACCTATAGGCCAGTTTTAAGCCTATATAAGAGGCCTCCTTCTACATTATAGATAGAGTATCAACCTCGTATAGCACATTATTTATATTACACTTCTATAATGCCTATATTGCAGGGCTCTAGTTATTAGCCTAAGCGATAGTCTCGTTAACCTATCTTGCTAAACATAGCTGCCTATATTACTATAGGTTATATTACCCTCGGTAGCCTATACTATTGCTACAAGTAGTAGTAGTAGTGTTAGTTTCCGTCCTTTATTAGAGCCGAAGGTAGGGCTATCTCTTTATATCTAACAGGTTCGGGTATATTAAAGGTAGTCTCTAGGTACGAATAGCTATAACCGAAGCGAGGGCACGATAAGAGCCTACGATACGGACGATACTAAAGTATCTTAAGGGGCCGTTACGACAAGCAGAGAAACCTCTTAACGAGGGCATCGCTTTAACCCCGAAAAGCTGCAAACCCTTAGGACTGTTATAGCTTAGGGCCTAGTCTATAACTATAGCTAGCTTCTAAGGACTCGGCTCCGGGTCGAAGACCTATTTAGTACTGCTTACTCGAGATAAGCTACCGCCCGCCTAAGGAGGAGATAGATTAATTACCTATCGGCCTTGCTTAGTTTGCTAAGACTATCTATACGATAGCAATTTCTAGATTACAGGTCGGATGCCTAGGCAGTTCCCCTATTAACTAGGTAGACTGTTTCGGGATTCGCTACCTCGTTCGGATAGTGCTTAGCCTTCTACTAGAAAAAGAAGGTCCCCGCCCCCCCCCCGCCTAGCTAAAAGAGATAACGATAGTTAGTAAAGCGGCTAGTTTCTAGGATCTAGGTATAAATAGAGATTGTAGTTCCTTCCTCCGAGCGGCTTTTGTCTAAATTTACTAAATTAAAGCTCCTAGGGGTGTCTAGGCGACCCCTAGGAGACTAAACTCTAATGCTACCCTAGGGGTAATATTAGAAGAAAATAGCCTAGCATACTATTTTCTCGTATAGCAACATCGAAACAAACCAAACCTACAATATATACTAAAAACACTTTCCTATAGCATTTTATTTTAACTACTTTACGACAATCGAATAAGCTCTAGCTCTAGCGAAAACGAGTATTACGAATTAGCGGAATCTTCGGAATCTAATAACCTACCGGACCCTATTAACGAAGAAATCAGGCGACGACTAGTTATTATAAGCGCCGTCGAACTAGGGGCTGTCGAGCCTTCTATGCCCGAGGCCCTCTATAATATCGTTATAAAGATAATTTAAGGGTAAACTAACTTTCTCCGTTAGAACAGGCGTCGCCTACTAGAGCTAGGAAGTAGTAGGAACCCTTTGTTCGAAGGGTAGAACGCTACGGCGTACGTAGAACGCTTTAAGGACAACTTAGCCGAGTACGGACTCGAAGAGGAGTCGGACTAGTATAAGGTCCGGTCCCTTACGAGGACTACTATTACTAAGCTTTACCGAACCCTTAGAACCCTAGTTAGCTACCTAGAAAAGGACGACAAGTCTAATGCCGACTAGGAGGTCTTTAAGCAGGCCTTTATAAGGGAGTATCGGGATCGCGATAGCCGTCGCATTAAAGGCAGTCGTATATAGCTTAAGAACCTCTATATAGAGAGGCGCACCGAAGATAACGACCTAAAGGAGTACGTCCGCGAGTTTGTTAAGTTAGCGGACGGTATCGACTAGTAGGACCTCGAGAATTCTTAGAGAACGAGGCTGCTCCTTAAAGGGTTGCCGTAGTCTACGGCTAAGCGTGTCTTCCGTCGCTGCAAGCTTAGCGAAGCCAATCCCGAGACCTTTAGGAAGTATAAAGAGGTCCTAGAGGCTGTTAAGGACGATATTAACAGCTCCGCTAACGCAAAGAAGTTCATTTACGGCGAGGACCGGAATAACCTAGCCTAAGTAAGGAACGATACCTCGGGAACTAGAGGGCCTAAGTTTCTTCCTAAATCGCAAAGTAGTCCTAGTACCGTAACTCCTACTGTAACTAAGCATTCTTAGGACGTTACGGACTTAGCTGAATCCCTAGCCTAGCTTAACCTTAATGCGAAAGCACTATAGCGAGTTAGGGAGGTCCTTAATACTAGTATACTAAAGGATATACTACTAGTCTACTAGGTCTCCGATCCTAACTACCCTAAGGCCCCTTTAGTTAACGTCTACGCTATACGGAAGATCTATTCTAACTTAGATAGTAAGTGCTAGATATACGGCGGTTTTAAACATGTTCAATTAGACTGCCCTATCTAAAAGGAGCTTCTTAAGAGGAAGCTCGTTATATAAGTAAATAGTCGGTTCTACTATACCGACACCGGCGATAAGATTAACTTCGAGTAGGATCGTAGAGCTCCGAAGCTGCCTCAACTTAGGAGTCTTCTAGAGAAGAAGTATAGTAGTAAGATCGAGTTTAAGGACACTAGGAATAGTACCCTCGCCGCTATTGCTAAACGAGAAACTTAGAAGGTTAGGGCAAAACAGGTTAAGGAGCGGAGCAGTAATAGTACTACTAAGCCTATTAAAGTTAACTTTGTATCTTAGGACCCGGACGCAGTTACTAATGTTTACGCGGTTACTAAGAATAGCGTAGATGTCTACGCTACTATAAGGTCCTAAACCTAGTCCTAGGGTAAGGGCAAGAGCCCGTAGAACCCTACCCGCCCTAGTACGGCAGCCTCTACTAGGATACTTAAGAAGTAGGCAGCTAACAAGGCTAAGAAACAGCGAGAATTAGTCGCTAAGACTAAAACACTCTAGACAGCTAAAGACCGTGCAACCCGAGCTAGTATAGCTACTCCGAAGGTACTAGAAACTCTAGATGTCGATATAGAGGATGCTGCTACCGACCTTAGTAGTACCCTAGGCCTAGCTAACCCGCCGGCCTATAAACGAAAGTTAGCCGACCTAAAGAGCTTTCGCTTTAATAGGTATATAAAGAAGTATAGTGCCGGGCCTACTAACTCTTACGATACAAAGGCAAATGCTCTCTTCTAGGCTTTATAGTTCCTAGACCTTAAGTCTAACGTATCTATAGGGGAGCTTCTAGTATACGGCTTGCCTACTAACCTGTTCTAGAGCCGGATTCCTAACGATGTAACCTTTATAAAAGACCTTATAGCCCTCCGACGCAAATAGGGGCGAGAGGACTATATCGACGTCTCTTCCCTATAGTTCCTTCCTAAATTTTTAGGGGCCTAGGAGTTAGTAGAAGGCGAATTAGTAACCTACGAGAGCTAGGAGACTATCGATAATACTAACGAAGAGGGGATTAAGGAGATAGGCTAAGGGGATAATAATAATACCGACTCTGCTTCGGTTTTAGTTTCTATTAAGGCTGTCTAATTTACTAGCTAATAAATCGGTCGAGTAGGACCTCCTCGACCTAAGGAACTTTACTCTATCCCTAATAATGTAGACCTTTCCGCAGTTACCCGTTCCTTTGCCGTTGTTCCCGCTATCTATATTTAAGTTACTATCGGAAGCTATAGTTAGTAGTTGCTAGCAATACTTGATAATAGTTTAGAGTTACTTATTATAAGTAAGCGCTAGGCCAAACAGCTCCGACTGCTAATAAACAGAGATATTTCCCTTAGTATATAGGGAGTAAATAGGGAGGTTACGCTAGTAGGTGCCTACTATAATGTTATAGTAGACGCTTTCGGTATATGCTTTTCCTTTACCTTCTAGATTGCCGCTAACCCGAACACGCTAATTATTCTAGGTCGACTATAGTCTCGTATAACCCGGGGTGTCTAGCGCAACTGCGACGATAGCTCCTAGGAAGGAACTATCGCTAACTAGAAGGGCAACTAAGTCGTATTTACTAGTTATATCGGAAACACTAGCTACAAATCCTACGAGGATATCCTTGCTGCTTCTAAACGCTCTTCGGGAAACGCTATAGCGCGGTTATAAGACCGGCAATCTACGCTATAAGTTAATGTAGCTTAAATAGGTTATATCTAGAGGTACGCCGCTCCGTACGACAAGGCTAGTTTCTAGGCTCTATACTAAAGAGACGAATACTCGAAGCGATAGCGAGTATAACAGTATAACGACTACCTAGTGCACAAATCTCGGTAATAATGCTGTCGTAGGCATCGCCGTCGGAAGCGGATCTACCCGAGCCCGAATCCGAACTAACTAATTAGAGCGCCGAGCTAATGCTACCCCGGGGGTGTTATTAGGAATCTAACGTTTTCGCCGGAATTATAAATTAGGATTACTAGCTATATACCTACCGACTTAAGGAGACTTCTAATAAAGTTTACGCACTATTCTATTACGCTAATCTCCGGGCCTAACGTTAAAGAGAGAGGGCTCGGGTATTACGAGCGGTTAGCGTATATACCCTATATAAGAGGGTAGCTAATAAGATTAAGCCCGTAAAAGGTAGCGTGTATATAACCGATAGGTCTAATCCTAGCGGGAATCCTAACTAGCGACAAAAGTGCCTTAACCGCGAAGCGATGTTAATACCTAGGGATAGTCTATATAACTAGAGGTATATTACTAAAAAGTTCTCCGCTATTCCTAGGAGATCGAGGCTAACGCCGGAGAGATTAGCGAATATTAAACCTAGTATCGAGCTTTCGGATCTTGAACTAGATTTGCTATACGAGCTTCTATACAACCGCGAAGCCGTATTAGCATATAACTTTACGCATCTAGGCAGGATTAACCCGGAGGTTGCCCCTCTATAGAGGATCCGAACGATCGAGTATAAGCCTTAGGCTTACCTAGGGTTCAAGCTAAACCTAAGCCTAAGAGGTGTAGTTAAGGACATAATACGGCAGCGTATAAAGGCTAGCACCTTAGAGCCTTCCTATACCTCGTATCGCAACCTATACTTCCTAGTTTAGAAGAAGATAGCTCCTAGGGAACTAAAGAAGTACCGTCTAATTAACGCTATACAAAAGTTCAACGTAGTTACAATTAGAGATACTAACCTCCCTCCGGAGACTAATAGGTTCTCGGAAGCTTTTGCTAACTGTATTATAGCCTTACTAGTTAATGTTTTCTCGGGCTACGACTAGATCCCTCTCTATCCTAATAGCCGCGACCTTACTAGTTTCGAGACACCTCTTAGGCTATATAGATAAACTACCCTTCTATAAGGGGTAACTAACTCCGTAGCCTAGTTCGTTCGTATTATAAACTAAGTCCTCGCGGCCTATATCTCCTATATAGCGATGCCTTTCCTTAACGACATCGGTATTAAGGGCCCTAAAACTAGGTACGACAATAAAGAAGTAGAGCCTAGCATCCGTAGGTTCTTTCTCGAATACATTTAGAACCTCGATAGTATCCTCTACGACCTAGAGCGAGCTAACCTAATAGTGTATAGGGAGAAGCTTTAGCTCCTATATAAACGAATAAACATTGTCGGGTTTGTAACTAATAAGAACGGCCGCTATCCTAACAATATACGGGTCCTAAAGATTGTGTCCTAGCTAGACCCTACCTATTAGAAAGATGTCCGGATCTAGCTTAGAGTAGTCTCCTACTTCCGTATCTAGGTCGAAAACTTTGCGTTAGTATACAAGCCTCTATACGCCTTACTTAAGAAGGATACAGAGTTTAAATAGACCTCCGTTTACTAAGCTGCTAAGGACAAGGTTACTAAGGCACTTATTAGCGCGCCTACGCTTATCTCTATTAACTACTCGGAAGGCGTAGGTCTGCTAATTGTTACTATCGACTCGAGCGGGGAAGGCTACGGCGAGATACTAATACAGTATAATCGTAAGGAGCCCTCCTTACGTTACCCTATCCGGTACGAGTCCGGTCTATAGAAACCTATCGAGGCCCGATACGATGCTAGCAAGCGAGAGTGCCTTAGTGTCTATAAGGCTCTTAAGAAGTTCCGACCTTAGCTCTTTAGAGTGTTCTTTCGCCTAGAAGTCGACGCTTAGACGCTAGTCTATTAACTTAACCGTATAGCCTCCGACCTACCTAACTCTACGATAGCTCGGTAGGTTGCCTAGATCTATTTGTTTAATTTCGACGTCTTCTATGTTCCTAGCAAGAGGCATACTAGACCGGATAGCCTTTCTAGAAGGCCTACTATAGAGGAAGACATCGCCGAAATAATAGAAGAAGAGGATATCGACGCGGTTATTAACTGTACTTTCTTTACTACCTTCTATATTAATGCTATGCCGGTAATTACTAGGTCTACTACCGACGACTAACTTAGTAACTAGCCTAACGACGACCCTACTACTAACGGTAAGGACTAGGACGATGCTAAGGCGGGCGAACTAGGCAGGGATAATATCCTTAATAGGGTCTACTCCGACGACTCCTATAATATCGCCTACTTCCTTACCTATACGAAGAGAGCTCCTAGTCTGTTAAGGAGTTAATACCGTCGTATTATTTGCTATTCTCGGAGGTTCCTTATTAAAGATCGCATCCTTTAGCGGCAGGCTATAATTAATGCACCGCTCTAGCGTATTATTAACGATCTAGTAGCCTAATAAGAAATCCTTCGCTCCGTTTACGATAAGCTCGGCTACCGGGTAGCGGAGAGCACCTTCGATATCCTTCGTCGACGCTACTAGTAGGACGGCGTATAGGCTAATATCTCCCGCTACTATAAGAGCTATCCTAAGTGCAACTTTAGGAACAGCTACCGGCGTCTAGGAGAGCTACGTATCCCTGCTACCTAGTTAGTTAGGGAGCGGTAGTATAGCGATAGGGTCTATCTTAGCCGCAATAACAGCCTATATATTATTCGAGAGAGTCTTTCTCGATAGCCGGAGGCCTATTATTTCTATAAAGGTTGCGGTGCTATTAATACCCGTAATATAGCCACTTTCCTGTTTAAGGATCTGTTTTGCCGCTAGGGAATACCTTACGAGGTTATCTTAGATAACGCTACGAACAATATAGCTAAGGAGGTTTAAGCGCTACTTATTTCGTATAGGGCGAAGAACGTTCGTATCTCCCCGTACTATCCCTAGTCGAATGCTATTGTTAAGCGCGGCTATCGGTCGTTAATTAATGCCCTATCTAAGATAACTAATAGTAGCGATAGATTAGTTCCTATTTCTACCCGCGTCCTAGCCCTTCTCTAGGCGGACCGAACTACTATTGTCGATACGACTAGACTTATACTAGCTGAACTTATAATTAGGAGGGACGCCGTTCTTCCTATTAAATTGTCCTATCGCATATACGGCGTTTACGATTAGGGGTCTGTTCGTACTAGGGTAGACCTTCTTACCCTACGGGCTAAGGCTCTTAAGGATATAACTACGACTTCTTAAGAGGGTCTTGCTCGACAACGTCGGCTTCGGGAAGAGGCTAAGTAGTATTTCGACGACTATAATGCTATTAACTAGGAGCTTCTAAAGGTTAGCGATATAGTCCTTCTATACCGGTCCGAACTAGAGTATAGTTACTCCTATAAGCTAGCCTTTAAGTAGAAGGGTCCTTATAGAGTAAAGGAGGTCCTTTACTCGGGTTCCGTATACCTTCTTTAGGAGCTAGATAGTGCTACCTTAAAGCACTCTTACCCTCGGGCTAATCTAAAGAAGATCGTTAAGTTACGCGAACCTGCCCGCCCTCCGCCGACCGAGGAGGAAGTTAGTGCCTCTATAGACCCTCTACCGTCCTTAGATGCCTATCGGGAGGAGGATCCTACCGCTATTATAGATCCTGTTCTACCTAAGAACTATGCCTATCCCTAGGTTCGTCTTAGTAAGCTATTAGGAATAACTTAAGAACAGAGGGAGGGTTATATACGGATTAACTATATATAGAGCGTTTCCGATATTAATTCCGATTCTAATAGTAAACTAGACTTCTAGCTATCTAACTCTAACTCCGAGGAACCTAACTAGTCTAGCGACGAAGACCGCCTAGAATTATAGCTAGATCCCGAGACTAAATAATTGCTTACTCTTCCTTACCTCTATCTACCTCTACTACGTTGCTTCCTTGCCCTTATTAATCGTTCTCCGCGCTATTAATGTAGCGCCGCCCTATACCTTTAGTCCTTACCTACTATCCGTTCCTACTAATGTTTATGCTCTCGTTTGTTGCTTTTAGTTTATCTTGTTGTTGTCCTTTGCTTTGCCTTTGCTTTCGATTAATATTGCTATAACTTTATTCCTTTGCTCTTATTTCCTTAGATAGAACTGTACGAGGCGTGTTTTCCTAATAATACCCCGGGGGTAGTATTAGGAAAATAGCCGAACCTAACCCTCCGCCCTTCTAGGACTACTTCCCTCTAGTTTCCTAGTCTCTAGCAACCGCCCTTAGGTAGCAACGATAACAAGATACTCCGCTAGAGAAGATTGTTCCTACTCTAATTAGTATTAGTTACGTAGGACACTAAGAAAGGGAGGATCCCTCTCCCTTCCTAGCTCTTAGATAGACGTAGCAATCTAGGCCTATAGCCTCTAAGGATAGGGACCTTAGGCCGCTAAGCTTAGTATCTAGAAGAAAGAAGAACGCACGGGCTACGTTTATATGCCTACTGCTGTAAAAGGTAATGCTACATCTACAACGATAGTACTATAGGCTAATATAAGCTACGCTAGGCCTAGGCGATTTGCTCCTAGTTGCCGAGTATCTCTAGAGAAAAGCTAATGCTACCCCGGGGGTATTATTAGTCCCGCTAGCCTTACTACTATAGATTACTACTAGGTACTCGAACTAACTAGTCGCATTTCGAGTACGCGGGAATCTACGAAAGCTAAAGGTTAATAAAGGCGCGTAGTCGCTACTAGCAATTAGCTAGATCGATTATTAAACTTTAGCCGCCCTACTAATAAAGGAGTCTCGTATGTAGCTTCACTTTTTAGGGTCTATATATAATCGTTATCCGTTTGCTTTACCGGAATATACGGACTACGCTACCTTCGCACCCTATTTAAGGCAAGCTTTCTAAGCTCTTTCTTCTACTCGAATACTAACTAACTTACTACCGCCTATCCCCTCCCCCTTCTTCTATCTAAACCCTTTAATTATTATTAACAAGCTACGAACGTTTTTGCAAACTCGTTACTAACTCCTTTCCGCTCTAGTCGACTAAGATATCTTCCGGCGCCCCGAATCCGCTAGGCGCTAGTAGTAGTAGCAACCTACTAGCCCTAAACCTAGGCGTACTAGTCCCGATCGAAGCCCCCTCCGATAGCGCCTTAGCTGCTATAACTAGCCTCGAGCACTGCTTCTAGATCGTTACCGCCCTTAAAGACCCTTAAGAGAAGATCTAGAACGCTCGTACCCTACTACGCGTTATCGATAGGAACATTAAGAAGGCTACTATCTTAGTTACGTACGGTATAAACAACTTACGTTAGTCTATCGGTAAGCGTATCTTTAAGCGCGAGGTCCTTAACGATATAGATATCGAACAAGCCTTTCCTATCGTCTATAGCCTCGAGACGGCCGGTACCTAGATTCGTTTACGCTTTAAGACCCTCGACTAGGCCTTCGAATATTAGGGAGGACTAAGTAGTCTCCCTAAGAGCCTTATTAACTTCGCCTATAGTAGATAAGAGCGTATAAAGCAGGTCTCTTCGTTCGTTAACAAGTATAAGGTCCGTCGTTAAGGCGCTAAGCACCTTTCTCGTACTATAATCTATCGTATATCTACCGCTAGCAAGAAGGTAGGCAAGCAGTTACTTAACTTGTCCTTTGCGCTTAACGACTTTACGACATCCTACTAGAAGCGGTACTACGATACAATTGTCTAGATCGATCTTAATATATAGACAACTAAGGATCTACTAAAAGAGAAGGGCTATCGCATTAATAGTATAGGTTTTATTATTAAAGGTTAAGAGGCTCCTATCGTTAATGTCCTTAAACGTAAGGCTCTTCGCCTAGAAATAGAGGCCGATACGGCTACTAGTCTCGCGCTCGCTACGGAGATGTAGGCTTAAGACCGTCGCTCGATCCGTAACCGCAAGGTCCCTTAGGAAGTTAAGGACGAGCGCGCTAAGGCCGAAGCAGCGCGTAAGAAGGCACCGCATACTCGCTAGGCCCTCCGTAAGGCTACTAAGAAGTATAGCGCCCCTTCTAGGACTAACTATAGTACTAACTATAGTAACTCGGATGTTAATATACTAGATGTACTACTAGAAGATGTCTCCTCCGAAGGCTCCTTTAGCGAGCGTAGAGATAGAGGGCTCTCGCCGATCCTATTAACTAAGAACATTTATAGTTCTTATAAGGGCGACTCTATTACGTACCTTATTACTAAGATCGATATAGTTCCTAAAGCCGATATAGGCAAAGCTCCTACTACCCTATCTATCTGTTAATAGCTCGACGACCTTAGTAAGCTAGGAGAAGAGCCGTTCTCTATATATGCTAACTATATTAAGAAGGCCGCTAAGGTCTATAGTCTCTATACTAGTACTAAGGCGATTGTCCTCGTCGGCTGCCTATTAAAGATTAGTCGCGAGGTTCCTAATTAAGACGCCTTCGCTGCCCTTAAGGCTAATTAGGCCTATGCTAACTAGTTTCCTAGACGCCCTATTACTGCCCCGACATCTCTAGGACTCTACGCGTTCAACCCTACTAGTACTATTACTCGCGCCCTTACGCTAACAGATCGCTAAAGCAAGTTCGTTACCGGTATCCTTAGCTAAGGCACTTCCTTCGACCGCTTTCGCTAGACTAGCAATACTATCTTCCCTTAAGTCTTTAGCTAGTTACAAGAGCCTCGTAGAGCATATCTTCCTTTCCTTATCGACCTAATATAGGAGGAGTTTGAAATGTACCTTTAGCATATACGTACGATGCCTAAGTCTAAGTAGGAAGGCCGTAATACCCTTTAAACTTATAGTATAAGCAACTAAATCGTCCGCTAGTACCCTGCCCTATAGCTCTTAGCGGTCGCCCTTCGACCTAATTACGTATACGAGCTTATCTCTATCCCTAAGCCTGCTAAGTTCTTTAAGGTTAGCGGTACTTATAAAAACTGTCCTTCTAAGGAGTCTGCTCGTCTCGGATAAGACGTAGTTAAGCTCGCAGCTAGCGAGGGTACTAGTTACCTACGTATTAAGGTCTGTCTTATATCTAAGGATAAGACTAGCTACTCTACTATTATCGAAGGTATATATTAGCCCGAGGTCTTTGCGAACTAGGTTAAGAAGCTTAAGGCTCGTAGCCTAGTCCCGCTAAGCAAGATCGGCAAGCTTACTAATAAGTACCTTACCGACGACGACCTCGACTATATATTCGACAGTTAGCCTAATAGTAAGGGGCGTAAGGCAGAGTAGATCCTTAACCCTCTAAAGGAGTGCGAAGTCTCTATTTAGATGCTACACCTGCTATATAGTAATCTAAAGACTAAGAGCAACCGTATATTAATTAACCTAGGCTACTCTCGCGTTATCGACGGCACTAAGATTAAGGGTTACGATAACTTAACCGTCGCTAAGGTTGCTAAGGCGCACCGCAATCTAACTGCCCTTCTAGGTTCGAACACCTTCGTACCGTTCCCCTTCCCTACCGCTATCTTAGTCGAAGGCCTTAGTTGTATCTCCGACGCCCTAGTTAGTAGGATTCCTTAGTTAAGTTGCGTTATTTAGGACGAAGTTAAGTAGATCCTCTAGCTTAATAACGAGGGACTTAAGGAATATCTATACGATTAGGAGAATACTACGAAGGAAAAGGCTACTAACCTCCTCGTTAATTAAGCTTTCTACGAGAGATAGTACTTCGGTACTAACAGCTTTAACGTATACGGAGGAGATTTCGAGAGCCGACTAGCAGATAAGGTTATTGCTAGTAAGGATTATAGCGCGTTAAAGCAATAGTAGGTCTATATAGTGTTACTTAGGAAGTTGTTTTTATATAATTATAGTATCTAGGATTAATACTATCTCGGGGGTGTTATTGCGGAGTTCTAAAAATGGCCTTAGCTAAGAACGCTAAGGATATATATATATTTGTTTTAAGCGCGCAATATAAAGCGTGTCTAGTTAGATACGAAGAAAGGGAGGGATATTAGCTAGTAACCGGCCCTACACCTATAGGCTAGTTTTAAGCCTATATAAGAGGCCTCCTTCTACATTGTAGATAGAGCATTAACCTCGTATAGCATATTGTTTATATTACACTTCTATAATGCCTATATTGCAGGGCTCTAGTTATTAGCCTAAGCGACAGTCTCGTTAACCTATCTTGCTAAACATAGCTGCCTATATTACTATAGGTTATATTACCCTCGGTAGCCTATACTATTGCTATAAGTAGTAGTAGTAGTGTTAGTTTCCGTCCTTTACTAGTATAATATCTTCTTATCCTTTAAACCCTTATATCTAAACTTGCCGTAGGTCTTCGTATACTTCTTAAAGAAGGCATCTATAGCTCCTAACTGCGCGATAGGCAATCTAGTCGCCTTATCTTCCTTCTAACCGGATATCTTAATTATTACGAGATAGCGCCTAGTATCTTAACGCCGAGCGTTACCCTTACGATAGATAGTATCTAAATTAACCTTATCGACACGGTCTTTAGGCGTTACTTTCCTTACTTCGTCTACCGCGCGCTTCTAACCTATAGGTTTAAATCTACCTATTCCGTCTTACTAACTATTCGTATAGGACTATAGTAGCGACTAATCTAGCGCTACAACTATCTCTCGTATCTAATTTAGCTACTTTCTACTAGACTTAGGCGTAGCTAATCTACCGCTTCTTCGACCCGATCTATTTAATTCTACCTCTAGTATACCCTACGAGGGCGTAGTCTCGACGAAGCCTTCGGAAGGCGCGAGTAACGGCGAATACGACTAATTATATAGACCTAGCGTCTGCGAGCCTAGCGTAACAATAGTACCGAATAGGTCGCTATAAGGACTATTATATCGTAAAAGAGGTAACGAGCTATTAGGTCTAGGCGTTTAATCCTATAGAAGAGGCGTACTATTAGTATTCTACTTAAAAGAGGCTATCTCCTACTACTACTAAGCGTTAGTTAATAAGTCCTTACCGGATAAGAGGTTCGCTAGGTCTATTACTGCTATATAAAGGCATTAACAACAACAATCTACGCGTTTAGCAGTAGACGCGAAGTCTGCGACCTAGGCGGCTTAGTAAGGCACGATCTATACGATAATTAAGACGATAACTAGACGGCCAACACACTTAATTATCGTAGCGATTATAGCGCTATACAGCAACGATAAACAGTGGAGACAATCGCTAAGAATACTAAAGAGTTAGACTAATAATAGGCACGATAAACACGACGATAATCGAGCAACGCAACGGGCCCATGGAGACCCCAGTCTTCCGCCTGTCGCTGTCGCTGCTTGCATCGATAATGCAGCTTTCGTTCCTAGCCATGAAAGTTGCGTGGGCGAAGATCAAACCTCTGCGTTCGTCTCTCGAGCACTTCATCATCTTTAGAATCGAGCGATCATTAGGGGACTTCCTTAGCAACATGGGCTACGACGACGTGGACACCACCAACTGGCCTGCCGGAACACGATACTTCACTCAGATCACAGACTACAACCACTCGGGATGGCTCTATATAGTAACCCTGCTGTCGTTCATCTACGTCCTTCTCACATTCATCATCCGTTTCGTGGTGAAGTACGGTAAGCTATCGTGACCGAAAGAGCTTGCGCCCCGTCTCGAAGCAGCTGACTTCTTCATGCAGGTGTGTATGGCCTGGACGACTGGGCGCTCCTGGCTTCCACTGTCCTTGCCGTCGGCCAATACATCGCCGTATTGGCTGCTCTCTCAGAAGGCCTGGGCAAGAGTACATCACTCCTGGACAGCGCACAAATCAGCAAAATCGAGCAGGTAATATGGTCTCGGAAATGCGAGATTCATGACCAACGCTGATCAAAAGCAACAGTGTGCCTCCGCACACCTTTTTCTCTACTTTCTGGCGCATTGTGCTTCGAAAATCTCCACGGCACTCCTGACCCGGAGACTCTTCGAGAATGCTCGGCCTCGCAATGCCCATCTATGCTGGGGTCTTGTCGCCTTCTCGGCCGTCTACGGAGTTGGGTGTATACTAGCAGCAGCAATAGGATGTTCAAGTTCTGGATATCCCACGAGTGGAGAGGGAGTCTGTCCTAATCGAGTAAGTAACCGTACAGCCTTTCATTCTGAAAAAAACGTCGCTTACTGACCTGCCGCACAGTTTGTTCGGTGGCAGATCATTCTAGCTTTGGACATCGTCACCGAGACGCTACTCGTATTTGTGCCGCTTTTCCTGATCATGGAAATCCTGATCAAGCGCGCAGCAAAAGTCACCGTTACGCTTGTCTTTGCCTTTCGCCTCGTGGACGTTCTTTTTGCAGCAATGAACCTCCATCAGGTCGGTGTGGTCCAGCATAGTGATGACCCGGGAGTGGCCATTGTACAGCCACTTATATGGACGCAAACGGAGCTTCTTTGGTCTATCATTGCGGCATCGCTTCCGTGCCTGAAAAGCTTCATGAAGCCCTTCGACAAGATTGATGAGGACACATGGCGCTCACAGGGAAACATGTACTCCTCGTCACGCTCAGGGGGTCGGAGCTGGAAAGAGAGCAGAGACAGGGAAGGGGCAGTGCCTCTGGAAGCTATTCGAGGACAACGGTTGGGTAACGTGATCAGTGCCTCCAGCAACGACAGATCGCTCAGTCTTAGCCCAGAGCCTGTGGGCCACGACGTGATCATCCGGCACTCAACGAATGGTACGACTCAAGATGAGATCCGAAGAAGTTGGGGCAGTCAAGATCACATCGTCAAGGCCTCCAGACTGGGAGGTCAGACGTGACGGAACAGGAAGAGACCTATAGGAGATACCTTGAGCTACCCTTCGGCCAAAGATGTAGCTCCCCAGTGCAATCCAACGGTCGATGCTATTCGGACATACAGGACGAATGGAACACGTCTGGCCTTCAATAAGCTCCGAGTGAACGAGGTCTAGGCTGATACTCAGACCCTTCTCTGCGAGTGAAAGACCCATCAGCTTCCGAAATCTTGGTTCATGGAAGCCTCCGCTCATTCACTCACGGTGAAAGTGAACGCATTGACCTTGCCGCGCAGTCGTCGCTATAACAACGCTCAGACTTCCTTTCATATTTAAATCCTTCTCTCTTACGCCTTCGCCACTTTCAGGGCCTTCACCAGTCACACTCTTCGTAGATTTCTTGGTGACCTCGAGTCGCTCTGGATAGCCGCCATCAGGCACCACCGCGACCTTCCATCAGGAAGTCTCATCAGCATTCTCATTGCATTGCGAATCACCTCATCATCGCCAGGATGTCTACCACGTACGAATACACCACCACCAACATCAAGGCAGACCAGCCTGCCCAGCCGAGCAAGCGCTTCAGCCTACTACGCAACAAGAACGGCTCACGCGACAGTGGCACCAAAGCGTCAACGAAGTTGCACCTCGAGCTACGAAACTCGATGGACAAGGCCAAGAGAGCCTTCAAGAAGGCTGCCTCGCTCACACCAGGCCACGAGCAGCGTGTCACGCGCCGCGAGAACATTCGTGATGCACTCATTGACACAATGGTGCTGAAGTCGACACTTCGAGACGAGAAGAAGAAGCTTCGCGCGTCGGAGAAGGTCGCGGAGGATGTGAAAGCTGAGCTCGAGTCTGTCAAGCAAGCACGACAGACTCTGCAGGCAGATCTCGAGCAGGAAAAGAATCTCGCCACTATCCAGGAGGAGAAGTTGAACGAACTCAAGATTCAGAATACTGTGCATGGACTGCGCCTCGAGCTGGAGACAAAGAGCTCTGCCGCGTGGAAAGCCGAGGACAGCAAGCAGATCAAGGAGCTGAAGCAGACCAACGAACAGATCAATACAGATTTCGAAGTCAAGCTCGAACAGAAGAAGGTTGAGATCACGGAACTTCAATGCGAGCTCTTCGAACTTCACCAACAGGTTGAGGTCGTCGGTAGCAAGCTCGAGGCCGCAGAATTGCAGGCGGCCGAGAAGATCGAAGCGCTGGAAAACACAATCAAGCAGGTGGAGCTGAGCGCCGAGCAACATCTCACCTCTGAGAAAGACAAGTTCGAGCGCGAGAACAGCAGTTTGGCTTGGGAACTCCACCAGGCGCAGAAGAGCTTTGGGAGCGAGCGTGCTCACGTGAACGGCTTGCACGATGAGCTTGCCTTCGTCGAGGCTGAGAATCTCAACTTTGAGAGCGACAATATCCGTCTGCGTGCTGAGCGGGATGATCTGCACACGAAGCTGGCCTCCGTGAGCAACGAGCTTCAGGATGTCAAGAAGGCCGTGTCGTACGCAATCGAGCGTATGTACCTTGACAATCCATTGGTCAAGAAGGATCCAGAGACTACTTCGCTTTCGGACGCTCTTCAGGATCATGTCGAGATCAACAAGAAGAAGATCGAGGCTGCTCGTATCTACCAAGCGAGAGCTGAGAAGGAGGTCGCGGATGAGAAGACCAAGTATCGGCAGCTGGCTGACAAGACAGCTGAGCAGCGCCAGGAATGGCTGGCTATGAAGAAAGAGATCGGAGACTGCAAGGGCGCTCGCAAGCAGGCTGAGTATGACCTCGTCCAGCAGGGCCACAAGTTCGAGGCTGTCAATTCTCGAAACCAAGAATTGGAGACCGAATTGGAGGAAGTCAAGCAGACCTCTCAAGCCGCCAAGGAGAAGGGCGAGCAGCTCGAGAAGCATCTTGCAGAGGCAAAGCAGAAGAACGAGCAGCTTGAGATGAAGCTTACAGAGGCGAAGAAGATGGCAGAAAATTCCACGCAGAAGAAAGTCGACGGCCGCGATGATGACGCAGAAGCCAAGATCGCCGAGCTCACGCAGCGTTGCGCTCAGCTGAAGCAAGAGAAAATCGACCTCCAGGACGAACAGGAAACCGAGGAATGCATTGCTGCTGAGAAGATCTCGAATCTTGAGCGAGAACTCGCCGGTGCGAAGGCTCAGCTTCAGGAGCACGGAGATGCATTGAAGAACGCCAATAGCTGGCTTCAAGAAATGGACGAAATCAAGAAGCACCAGCATGAGAAGGTGCTCGACTCCATTACCCGCGCCAATAGAGCCATTCAGCTCCAGACCCTAGCCGAGAAGGCGTACGACGAAGTTTCCGAGGAAAAGAAGCTTCTTGAGCGACAAATCGACGGCGAGCAGGCTTCTTTCGAGGCCGAGATTTCGCAGCTGAAGCAGACTTTTGGCGGAATGCGTGAGGATTTGCGGTCCGCTCTCGAGGGTGTTGAGGATGGTCTTATGAGTGGTGAGATGAACAATATTCATGAGGCTGTCGTGGATATGCGCGACATCTTGGGCTCGAGGGAGATCGTGGATGAATCTCTCGAGGAGTCGGGAATTGAGCAGCAAGAGGCGGGGTCTGAGCAGGCTGAGGCTTTCAATGATGAGGAGGGTGAATACCATGGCCATGACCTCAGTACTATTGAGGAAGAGACTGAGGAGGAGGTCGCTGCGCAGGAGGAGGAGGTGGAGGAGGAGCTCGAGCCCGCAGTGGCCGGCGAGAACGCTCACGAAGACTTCGACGTCGCCGCGGTCGATGAGGACCAGGAAGAGATCGTCCTGGATGAGATCGAGCAGCTCGATGCTCTTGGATTCTGGATCCTTGCATGAAAATGGTCGAGAGATTTGCACCAAGAGAGAACGAGGCTGAAGCTCGACAGAGGTCTTGAGCTGGTGTTTTGTGGGCCGTTTGCGGTTTCTCCAATGACTGGAGAGAAGAGATCATGAGTAATGTACCAGCGTCCTGCTTTACCAGGTTGACTTCGAAGATGGCCACCGCCTTTTCCCCGTCCTCTCCCTTTCCTTCAGCCTTGGAGAGAGTGACTTGCCAGGCTGACGATCGAAAAGCCAAAGTTAGACCATCACTTAATATGAAAAACCTCATCCCTCCCTTCTCCCTCCCAATGCCTCACCACAGCCTCCCCCTCCATAAATCCCTGAACATAACATTCCCCCACCAACCTCCACTGCTCCCCATCAGGCCTAAGCACAAAAGGCGTATAACCCCCAAAAAGCACAACGACAACATCCCCAGTCCGCATACTCGGAGGTCCAATCCCAATGTATCCCGAAGCCATGACGAAAAATCTCCGGAATTTACAAGCTCGCCAGAAAGCACTTAGGAAGCGTGATGCTCTCCATGTCAGCGGTTCGGAGAGTTGGCTGAAAGCGTTGAGGGCGCGGATGGGAGGTGGGACGGTAGCTGTCGTTTCGACGTACTCTTCGAAAGCGGCGAGGCCGGAGATGTCTTGTTTAGATACGGGTTTGGATTCTAGACTGCGGTTTGCGAGGAGGGTTGTTGCCATGGCTGTTAGAAGATCATCGTAGACGAGATGAGGATTTTCTTGCTGGGAAACCATTGCTTTCGCTTCTGATATGAGTGTTGAAGCATGCTCTGATTCACTGTAAGAGCCTGAGATCGTTGTGATGGTAGAGTCAGATCTACTACCAGGGATCACGCCTTTTAGAATCAACGTGTTCAGACCTCCGAATCTGGACATCACAACCTGTGCTGATGTACCTTTGCTAGCGTCGAAGTAAGTAACCAGACCAGAAGTATCCTTTTCGGAGTTCCACTTCCGATGCCAGCGCGGGATCCAGGAAGGAAAGCCATCGTCTTCATCCGGCCAATGCGAAACGTTGTTGAGACTTTCAAGTGACTGTTGGTCTAAGATGGTGTATTTGGTGCCGTCCCGAAGCACTTCAATCACGCTCTTGTTGTAGTCCGGCTCAATCAGTATTGGCAGTCTTCGACGGGGTAAGTAATGTCGATAGAGGCCAAGAACCCCATAAACATGATCTCTCGGATCCAGAGTTTGGAAGCGCTGCAGCTTTCGGAGAAGAGAAGACAACTTCACCTTGTCTGTTTCGCCAAGATTCCTTCTCTCGGGTCCATGCTCTGGGTCTGCTAACTCTCCTACTGTAGCAGCATTGAAAAGTCCTGCATGTGACCGCAAGTCACACACCAGATGATTTCGTTTCGAGTACAGGAAAGCAGCAGCTCTGAAAACATCCAGCATCGGAAACTCATGGGACCCACAATATCCCACATTGAAAGGGGAGAGTGCAGCTTCTTGAACCACCCACAAGCGTTGGAACCACGGTCGCGCAAGGAGGTTCAGGAATGGTTCAACTTGGAAATGAGACATGAATCCCGACAGCGAAGGCGGAACATGTCCTGCATCGTCATAGACGTCGCCGAAGAAAGTTCTGAAATTGTCGGTCTCGAGTCTAGCTTCGTCAAGGATGATGCGCATCGTATCCAGAGCCGGCGCAACAAGTCCATCATCTTCACCAAGCCAGATCAGATTCCTTGTTGCACGGTGATAGACCAGGTGCATATTTGAGACCTGGCTACCTCTCTCCTCCACGTCAGTCTGATTGATGCAGATGGCATCTATCCAGATCGTCCTATCGATATTCGGATCTCTGATGCGCATCAAGGCTGCGTGGGCATTCTTTGAGACATCCACCGTCGTCTGGCCATCAAGCACGATACTGGACTTTTTGGTGATGTCGCCCCAGCAGTAAGAGACGCTTTCATATTGAGGCAGGTCGCCGTCTAAGGAGACGGTGTTGAGCTTGCAATGGATCTCATCCCCCTTACCAGCTTCCACGGTCACAAGACGTATCTCTCTGGCCGATGTATCGAGTGGTTGATAGAAGCTGGCCATAATGGCTGTGGGTTATCGACGATTGTTGTCCACCTCACTGAGACAGAGCCGCACTTCGACGCAGGCGGAATCGATCACCAGGCTCGCCATCTCCATGTGCAGGAGTGCAAGCTTCATTGAGATGCCACAAACGCCATGGTAGCTCTAGCAGGGAAGAGCAAGCGGCAATTGTAGTCGCACCGCCGTGAGCCTAGTCGAAGTCGTGAAGGTGCCGCCGTACTGGTATAGCCTTGGTGCCACGCAATATCACTCCTGCGGGTTGATGTACAAGACGAACTCTAGACTAACACGCTGTGCAGTCACGAAGAATCGGCAGTCCACAAAAAAGCCACGAAAGGACGGAGCTCCATACATACCAGAGGCTCAATGCAGACTTGGTACTGCAATTTTTGCCCCTACAAATTGTTTTTAATATATCTTGTTATCTAGAGGACTTATAGCTAGACAATATAAGACAAAGATACTCTAATCTAGGTCTATTTTTAGAAAAAATCAAAATTTTTAGTCGTTGCCTACTAAATTAATAAGCTATATAGCCTAAAACTCTAAGTTAGACGTTTTAGGATTTAAGCGTTTTTTTAAGCCTTAGTATACTATTTTTATTAATCTGAAGTCTAGGTCTTATAGCCTTACTTTATAAGACTCTATATTAAGGTTTCTATCTTAATATAGCTACTATTAGTAATATAATCTAGAAAAGAATACTATAAAAACTTAAATTGTTCTTAGATTCTATCTTATATATCTTTGTATTTAGAAGAGTTATAGCTTAGTAATATAAGACAAAATTACTTTACTTTCTATATATCTTTAGAAAATAACTAGAATTATTATAGCTATCTACTAAGATTAGCCTAAAATTCTAGAATTAAGATTTTAAGATTTTAGTATGTTTTAAGCCTTAGTATACTATATTTAGTAATCTAAAATCAAAACCTAACAGTTTTACCTAGTAAAATTTCCTATTAGAGCTTTTACTTTTATTATTTTATAAATAGTCTTATAACTTAAGAAAGAATATTTTTTAAAATTCTAAACTTTATATTCTTAAGCTTATAATTCTTAAAAATATTCGCTTTTAGAGTTCAAGACTAATAGTAGGCGTATTTAGATAAGAATCTTAATATAGATTAAAGCTAGGTAAAACCTTTAGTTCTAGCTTTTAGATTACTAAAAATAGTGTTATAAGGCTTAATAAATACTAAAATCTAAAAGTCTTTCTTTTAGACTTTTAGGCTAATCTTAGTAGATAACTATAACAGTTTTACTTAATTTCTAAAAATATATAAAAAATAGAGTATCTTTGTTTTATATTATTAAAGTATAACTCTTCTATATAAAAAGATATACTAAAGAGAACCTAGTAAGAATTTAGGTTCTAATAGTATTCTTTTCTAGATTATGCTACTAATAGTAGCTATACTAGAATAAAAATCTAGAACTAGATTTTTTTTTAACAAAACTATAAGACCTAGATCTTGGATTACTAAAAACAGTATACTAAGGCTTAAAAAACACTAAAACTCTAAAACGTCTAACTTAGAGTTTTAAGCTATATAGCTTATTAATTTAGGAGGGAACGACTAAAAATTTCAATACTTTCTAAAAATAGACCTAAATCAGAGTATCTTTGCTACATATTGTTTAGCTATAAGTCCTCTAGATAAAATGATACATTAAAAACAATTTGTAGGGGCAAAGATTGTACTGTATCGCTGCGGTAAGAAGCGCTGCATTGAGCCTCTGGTACGTATAGGCCTCCGTACGAAAGCTTATTTTCCACGACCTATCGAGTACCTGGACAATCAACATCAGATTCACCTACCCAATCAGCCCAGAACGACGGTTAGGTGTAAGGGTTGTCTCTATGAGAGCAGTATAGCTCGCCCTGAATCCGAACTTGCAGTGCTTACTACAGGCAGCGGCAGACCTCCGGGAATAACCAAACATTGAATTGATCGATGAAGCATGAGCCTCAAAGGCCTCTGAGACGGTCACTTACCACCAAAGGTCCTACACGGCAAGTCTGACATTTGTGATTATACGCATCCAGGGTTCACGACTCTCGAATTCCTGCCCGCTTTTGGAGAGATCATTCGGACGTATTATCGATACTACTAACTCCATCGATGGAATCGAAGAGTTGCACCGACAACATAGTTAAGGATCTACTCTGACACCATGGCTAGCTATCAGTCATCGAGGCGAACAAGACTGTCAGCCAGCTCATCTATGGCGTGAAGCCAGGAGACTTCAAGAACAGGCCAGAAGAAACTTCGGACTTACTCAGAGAGAGTATTTCGAAAGTATCAAAGATTTCATCAGTGGATTTATATCATATCCAGAGATATCCATACTTCCAATCTTTCGATCAGAAGATGTGCAGTTGCGCAAGCCAGGGATCGCTTCCGTGGTGACAACCAACCACCTAGCGAAATTTGATGAAGAAATCGAGATCTCGGTATTCGCCGGCAAACCAACATTGACTCACGAGCGATATATGCGGGTCCTGCGCAAACAAATCGACGAGCATGATGACTGAATTGCTGTCGCTGCAGAGTTCTTTGACCATGATAGGAGGAGGCCTCGAATCAGCGATCGACGAATGTCTAGGCGTGCGAAATCTTGGCAAGGGATACTTTGACATTGACTGTTGCACGCACTGGAAGTATGGCGTGTCCGAGGAGCGAGGCGCTCTGATGGTACTACGTCCGGATGGCATACTTGGAGCATCGGCACCTTTGGATGGCTTTGCCGATCTCGTTATCCCTTATTTCGAGCGGTTGCTCATGTCCGGGCTAGCGAAGCAGCCGCTGTTGCACACATTAAGAGCGGAAGTCGGCGAGCTAAAGATCGCTGACCAGAGCAGCCTGGAAAGCGGAAAGCCGATTAACGGGATTGTGGCATAGCTGCAGCAATAGAAGGCAGATATAGGCATTCCTGGTCAAGATGAGGACCTTTCAGCCGCCGTGATCCATATCGTGTACCAACACACTCCCAGCATCGCTTGGTAAAGTGGACGAGCTCGGTGCCTGCACATTATACATCGGCTGGTACCTCTCATCTTGCAAGTCATCCGAAGTCCTGTGGATAACCGAACTGAGGCTTTCTTGGCTTTGCGGCTCTTGAGACTGAAAGGGCGTATTCGCACATGATGATTGAGCTTCGTATGCTGTGACGGGGCTGATGACACTGGATTGCGGAGATTGAGGACGCGGCGAAGGTGTTGCAAACCATGTATCATCATCACTCGGGCCTGGAAATGAAAGCAGTGGTAGTTCTCTGAGAGATTCTGCTCGCTCGCCAGACTGAATTCGAATTTCCTTGACAATCTCTGAATCCAGACTCGTCATGCCAGCTAACAGTTGGGCGAAGGTTTGCATCAGGGCATTGAACTCCTCCAATGTTGAAGGTCTGCCACCAAACCTGGCCTTCTCGTATTGCAGCAGGAACTCTTGACCAATCTCCGGAGGCTGGACGAGACCCAGGTAGCCCAGCTGCGTAAGATATTCTCGCATAGCCATGTTCGCCGGCCTTGTGAGAAGACCAACCACAACTGGATCGACAGGCCGAGCTTGGCCTTGAACAGGCGTAGCCTTAGGATCTGCGGGAGCAAGTGAGACAGCACGAGCTTCCACAAGATTCGGTAGCTCGCCAACGACCTCGGCAAAGCGCACATGAGGGTTCTTGTTGTCGTCCTGATGGCTCGGAGATGTCCATCCAGCATGCTGTATATCTCCCCAAGGTGGATGGGACGGGTCCACGACAATCTCCGTGCCGACCGTATAGTCATTGCGATTGATGCTGTCAGAATCCTGTGGCAGAACGCCCTCTTGCTCGCCCCATAAGATCTCTCCAAACAAATCGCGCGGTCTGCCTTCCCATGCTACAATTGCACTCCTCCTGAGCTGCTTTACGATCATTTTGCGCACGCTCTTTCCAACCTCGCCGTCTTCGATCGGCACGTATGGCTTTCCCACTGTGGATATCACAGACCTATTGGTGTAGAGTCGACTGCTGTAGATGAAGATTGCGATGATGGCCGTCAAGACGTACGAGCCTCCTATCATGATCGTATATTGAAGAGCAAGTTGCTGAATGGTTGAGTATAGCATCGAAATCGGCGTGATGGCTAGGAAGACGAGTGTCAGAAGGTAGAGAGCCGTGTAGGTCAAGCTATAGAAGACTCGGAAGAAAGGTATGCGGAATGGCAACACTCGCCGCCCACGGATCATAGTGGGTGCCATCGTAGTATGTATTCGGAGGCGCAGCTGGTGTGCTGCTTTGCTGTGGTGGTTACATGCCAAGGTGGATGATGTGTGGTGCAGACAGAAGTCAAGTTGAGGTGCGGGCAATGGGCATTGATGTTGCGAAAGCTGCGGCGGCGGCCTGGCCTTAATCTATGACCACAAGCAACAATGGATGGAAAACAAGCAACATGTCCAGGACTAAAGTTCTCGATTTGAAGGGTATCATGATACAGAAACAACCTCTATAGAAAAAATTTGCACAAGTGATCCGCCCGCTCGCTAATGATTTGGGGTGTCAGCCAGGACACCAAAAGCAAATCTATGCTGTCTTCAAAGAGCCTGAGCCCGGGTTTCCATCGGCAGCCAACTTCTTCTGGCGCCATTGCCATTCTACAATTACAGGCAAAAAGTGCCACAGATCCAATTCCGGCCACAAGCAATCCAGGAACTTGATCTCGGTATTCTCGTGGCATTGCCAAAGCATAAAATCCGAAAGCCTCGCTACGCCAGAAGTTCGAATAAGGATATCCAGAGGCGGCGCATCTGCCGTGTATGTATTCTTTGTGAGAATTTCCGCGTTGATCATCTCGGGATCAGGTAGGGTCTGCTCGGATTTTGAGGTGGGCTTGAGGATGGGTGATGTAGAATGTGAGGTCTGTGACGATGGGGCTTCAAGATTTGACGAGTTCTCCAGATCTTGCTCGGACACAGAATCGGCGTCAGACGTGGTGTTGGAAAGTTCTTTACTTGCGGAGTCCTCTTCTGCGACATCTGGTAACTGTCGACTCAGAATGGTTCGCTGGATACGTGTCTCGCTGAACGGCCTCTTAAGCTGTGGTCGCGTGGGAGGTCTGCTGAACTCTCGGACGGTCTCTCGTACGCTGTGCGTGATCTCCTCGCGACCAGTGTAGGGAAAGCAGACATTTAGGACGGCGTCCTCGTTATGCTTGGTCATGTCCACGGCGAGGTCGATCTGGTCTTGCACGTCTTTCCGAATCAGACTCCTGTCACCCAGAATTCTCACTGACGCTCCATAGCGATCCAGCAGCTCGCCATGCTGGGAGAGTTGCAAGAGCTTCGTTTTTGCCATGTCCATCAATCCATCGACCTCGTACTTGCTTCGCTTGAAGTTCTCGATACTGAAAGCGTATATGGTGACCACTCTGACACCGCTCTTGTAGCAGACTTCTAGAATTCGCGCCAGCGCCTCGAAGCCCATATGGTGTCCTTCCACGGTCTCAACCTTAGATTTCCGTGCCCATCGCCTGTTGCCGTCCATGACAAAGCCAATGTGTTCTGGAATTGGCCCGCATTTCAGACTGCCTATGAGCATTTCTCGCAGTTGTTGGATGCCCCATTCTACAGGCGGCAGTGAAAGTAACCAGTTTCGCAGGTGAGCGCTGTGTGGTGTAGCCATTGTGGTTGAGGATATGGCGGTCAGTGTGAGAATATTGGGGAGAAAAGGGTTTATGCGCGTTATGTTTATGGAGTCGACGACATCGGGAGGCGCATTCGCAGGTCGAGAAGTGGTTGCGCAATGAGAGAGGCAATTTGAGTAGCAATGAAGCTGCTGTTACGTGGTATTGTGGCTGGTGCAAGCCCGCGGAGCTGAGTCGTGGTGTGCGTGGGTCTCTTGGATGCTTGGATACGTCGTGTTGAAATCCTTGTTTGCTTAAGCTGCTGCTTCACGGCTGCCAAGCGGTGACATCAGCCCTGACATTCATTATTGGCATCGATTCATTGTAACAGCCCACTACAAGTTCTCACACAGCACAAAAATCAGGGGAAGATCTATCTACTCAAGAGAAAAGGCAAGAGAAGGAGACAGGTTCACTCAACCATGCCTATCCAAGGCCTGTAATCGAATTATTAATGAGTGCTAGCAATAAAGCCCATTACTCTGATGCGTCGTTGTATTGATGTAATCCATGCTCCCCATGCCATTGAATTCACTTGTCGTCATGCCGATATCTTCGTACAGTGGAAGATGTTATTTCACTGCTCGACCTGCCAGTCCTCCTTGGCGCCTCCTAGGCGACTCCCATCCGCCAGCGATCAATGGCTTCCCGTTGATGAGGTTCGATCGGCATTTCGTTCATAGTCGCTGGTTGACCCACCTGCGCCATTGATGCATAAGTCATCTGCGGACCTGGTGTCTGCTGCGGATAGCCATACCCACTAGCCATCACGGGATTGCCGTACGCAGGCATCGTGCCTGGCATTACGCTGGTGTGACCACCGTGCAGCGCATAATAAGCAGCGTTGTTCATCATTGATGGCTGCTGAGCTTGCATACCATAGCCCACGCCGGTCATCGCATTGTTCCCATATCCGCCATAAGCCTGCATGCCAGCGGTTGGTGAAGCGAAAGTATATCCCTGTCCTCCACCCATGCCGAACATCGGCTGAGAGCCCGAGAGCTGCATTGGAACACCACCTCCGGTATTGTTGTAGTAGCCGCCTGCGAACGCGCCGTTGGAGGGTCTACTGGTTTGCTGGCCAAGTAGACCACCAAAGCTTTGGATCTTCTGCAGCGGTGCATCCGGTGAAGTGACGCCCTGGAAGATAGTGCTGTTTCCTTGGTAAGCTCCATTTGCAGGTCGGTTCGATGTCTGTGCAAGCAGTCCGCTGCTCGGCTCCCTTGTGATTTGCGGTCTTGAATCAACTAAGGGGTTCCCGAGCATATGCATGGATGAACGCGAATTCTTGTTAAGCAGATCCATCTTGTGCTTCATTTGCTGCTGTTCACTGGCGTGCAGAAGCGTGCCGTGTGCGGCTGAGTGATTAGCTGACGCACCACGCATGCCAATGGGATTCGCTGATAAGACGCTGGCCATTGACTGCGTTTGACGTAGCGCTGGACGAGTTGCTGCGCCAGGCGAAGGAACTTCTCCAGATGCTTCCCGCTCACGTTGAAGTCGTGCACGGCGCTGGCCAAGTGTCTCTTCTTGTTCTGCACCACCGCCTGCTTGGTTTGGCTTGTTTTCCTTCATTGTGCTCTTGTCGTCATCTGGATTCTTCACCTCAAGTCCACCAAATTGGCTAAGGAACTCTTCTGTAAATGTGCTTACAGGTCGGTCGCCATCTTTGCGCTCGACATCGTTTATGGCTAAGTCGAGAGCTTCTTTCGTTTTGAGCCTACGCAGTCGCTGGCCCAATGTCTCCTCCTCGTCCTCGTCATCCGGATTCGGCTGTCCGCGCAACGCCATTGGTGCAGTGGCATTCCTAACTATTGGCCTGGCATGTGGATTCATTCGAAGTCTGCGGCTGCTCAGTGGTTCGTTGTCTTCCATTTCGCGGCGGTCCATCAGCCCCAGGGGTCGATTCCAGTCGCCACGGTTGCCCATTCGTCGGTGTGCATTGCCCTCTCTCGATGGGAACAAGACTCCCAAGGGCACATCCTCATCGACCTCTTCCTCGTCTTGTCGGAGGCTGGGATCCTCCCAGGCAAGCGCAATCTTCTGCCTTTTCCGCTTCTTGGCCTCAATTTGTTCAACAGCATCGAGTTGCAATAGAGTGCTGTGCATACCATTCGGAAACGCGGTTGCAGCGGTCCGATTCCGTGATTTGAGCTGAGCCTTGCGATGTTGGAGTTCTGCCAGTAATGTTGCGGGCGGAGCGTAGAGTACTTCGTCGTCCTCGTCGATATCACTCCTTGCTTCTTGGTCTTTGAAGTCTTGTTCGATCTGCTCGCCATCATCAACTGGGTTGCCGTCGCTATAGACACTCAAAGGTCGCGAGTCACTGGGCGCACGCTCGTGGTCTACGCCTTGGTTCTTAGCCTGTTCGATGAGGCCACCAGAGGAGAGACGCTTCATTGGGTCATCAATCTCGTCGCCAGGTGTCCTGAGGCCCTCTGATCTCGCCATTTCGTCTCCCATGCTCATTTGGCTCTTTCGCTTGCGCAGCTTCTTGCCTCCCTCGTTGAAGTCCAATGCACTTCCTCGACTAGCAGGTCTTCGGTTCTCAACTTCTGCATCCAAGGTGGTGCTGTTTCTCCTGAAGAAATTACCGATACTACTAGAGCGTCTCTTCTTGATCTTCTTCTCTTGCGTGAGCGAGTGTGATGACATCTGTCCAAGTGTGGTTGCCGTGCTCTTCCTATTGTGGTTCGGCCGCTCCGGCGCGTAGACAGTCTTCCTCACATCTCCCGCATAAGGATGGTCAGTGAATGCTGACACTGGCGCGGTCACTGAAGAGGCAAGGATGGCGTCGAGTGTGGCGACAGCGGATTCCGACTTGACCTCGACATTGTGGGGTACAGATGGGTGCTCGAAGAACATGCTCGCTCGTAGTTGCGCTGGCAGATTTTGAACGCTCATACGCTCGTCAAGCATGCCTCGAGGGTGTTCTGATTGTGGTGCTGATTCCGAGCTTGAGCGTTGACTTTTTGTCTCGCCCTCACTAAAAGTAATTGGAGGTATCCATAGTGCTGATTCCCTAGCGCGTGGGGACATGCCCGCTAGCATTTGTGATCTCCTCTGCTGCTGGATGTGCGCGGGCGGTTGTGTCGATAAACGCTTCGGTAGGTTCAGCATGCGTGGGACTGGCGCCGGATAATACACCATGCTGTCCCCGGGCGGAGGAACTCCATAAGACATGGGTCGCGCTCTCGGTGTTCGTAGGAGTGATGCTGCATCGAGCAAGCTTCCTGAGGAGTTGCGCGCAGATATGCGTCGCACCTCATTGCCTTCATCGTCCACTTCGACATACTCTTCGCTGTCCGGATCGAAGTGCACGCCATCGAAGTCCCGGAAGGCAATCTGAGCCTCGTGGAAGGTGTCGGCACTATGCGGTCGCTCGGGAGGCTCAGACTCGATGTGCTCGTGTTGTGGATGCTGGGCCGGTTCATGGTGTTGTATGTGCTGCATTTGCTCGTCGACCGACGGCATGGGAGGGATGGGTTGGAGCGATTCTTCCATCTGGCTGGCGATCTGGTCATAGGGTCGTGAGAAGGAGGACTGCGACGGCTGCCTCGACATTTGGTGCTCCTGGGAGTACAGTGATGCGGTGCTGGGCGCAAGAGGAGAATGCAGAGGACGGCGCTCCTGAAGTGGTTCTGCGACCATGCGTGCGAGCGATGTCTTCGAGCCTGATGCTGCCCGGCTCACGGACGCATGGGTCCAACTTCCGTGCGATCTCACGCTGCCCGTGGGTGAAGCAACGAAGGCTGCGGGTGAATAGCCACCCCAGCGGGCGTTGCTGTTGACTTCGACAATGCTACTCGACGTGGCATACGAAGAGGCTCGAGATCTCCCGCTCTGGCTCGCAGTCTGGCTCCCGATCCTTCGAGCCCTGGGCCTTGGCAAATCTGGCTCTTGTTCGCAAGTCAAGTTTGGGTTCTGGCGACTCCCAGAGCGACTCCGACTTCTCTCCTGCTCTTGCATTTTCCGGATCTCTTCCCCAATATCGCTTCCGCCCTGCGACAGTTCCTCCGCACCGCGTTCCAGTCGCGAGATCGTGTCGGCATGCTGAAGACCCTGCGCATCTATTTGGGGCATCGGGCAGTAGACTTCCCGCTTCTCCATTGGCGCGCGGTCTTGTCGCCACGGTGGGCGAGCAGCAAAGCAAGGTGAGATGTGGGGTCGCGACGTGCATTCTCGCGCAGGGCAGCGCAGCGCGAGGAATCGCCAGTGAACAGATGCGAGAGGGGAGGATTACTGCAGCTATCAATAATCACGCTGCTGCTGAACTGAAGCGGCAATATAATAATAATCGCGTGCTGCATTGACGCTCGCAAGGGCTAGGGCTAAGTTAGCCGGCAAGCATGGATCGTCGGTGGAGGCGAACCACGTAGCCAGGTAGCCTTTGGGCTGCGCGCAAAGCAGATGCATATAGGATAGATACCTCACCCAAAGCATGTCACGCACTGCTGGAAATGATGTCCGACATCCAGAGCCACTGTCAGAGCCTATTCTATCTCCCATCGTCCAATTGGCCTGTGCAGGATGCAGTACAATCAGTCTCATCTCATCTCAATAATACCGACAGCTTTAGCCGGGACGAAGCTTCGCCATCAGAGCCGGGCTACTGTAGGACTGCGTGTGTGTCGTGTCTGCGTGACCTTGACACTTCGATAGCTCTATGCCAGTAGTGGCACTGTGACAGCAACACCTCGACTTTCCTCACCGCGTCGTTGGCAAGTAGTTGTTCATCAGAAGGTCGTCGACTCGTCGGCAGACAGCCAAGACAGCGGCCGCGGCCGACACCAGACCTATTCCAGACGCGTTCAACTTCCAACACGCCGGGGCACTGGCTATCGAACAAGGTCATCATCATCACCCTTGCGTCCACAATTTCGACCATCCTGTTTGCTTGCCACATCCGGACAGACTGCCCCGTCACCAATGGCATTCAGAAACACATCCCGCGACGATGTGACCATGTCCGGTGGAGCGCTGCACAATGCCTCGCAAGGCCTCCTGCGAATGACCGGCGGCTGGGGAAATGTCTCCGGTCCAGGCCTGTTCATGGTCCGCACCATTTTCACAGGCACCTTGAGCGCCGTGACGATGGGAATCGTAGGAGCCTCCTGCGGCGCTATTGTTTGGGGCACCGCCACTTTGCCATTTCTTGTGTGTAGCTGTTCGGGCTTCATTTTTGGTGCGCTGGGTAGGTGTAGCTGTGCAGCGACGGCTTATTATTGGCTTGGAGAGGCTGATTCTGCGCGCAGGGTTCTACAGAGATGCTGTTCGACAGGCCTTGATCAACGTTGATCGCTATCCGAGACTACTGCAGCTGCATCTGGACATGAATTTTCCATGGCGTGGGTGGAATCAACACAGAACCTCCGAATTGACCAGTCATTACTTTCGACGAAGCTGGGTATCGACGAGCATGCTGGTTTGCGCATGGCTCACAGCTCAGCCAGCGCTCGATGTGAGTCTTGCTCTGGGAAAAGATCTAGCAGTGGATCATGACTGATGCTTGGGCAGGAGATTGGAGAAGTTCGAGAGCGCAGCCTAATTGAAGCAGCCGCCAAAGCAGGTGGCGCTCGCGACACTGGAGTGGATGCTACATATGACAAGCCAGAGGACGCCAAATGAAACGGCAAGACACAAATTCCATGCTGTGCCACTGCCGGACTTGTGCTTCTTCTGCGCATAGCCGCCTGTACTGCGGACTATTGCGTTGGCTGTCCCATCATCATTGTGGCAAAGAGATGTTATTGCGACACGACAGGCCGCTTAACGCTTCTAATTGGCCTCGCTGTGATACATGCTCTGCGAGATCTTCAACCCGCTGTGAGAGTGCAGCGTTTTGGTTGAGACATGCTCTCGTCATCCGTCGCAGACGAATCACTTGCACGGACTCGAGCCTGCTGCGCTGGTACATTTAGGCTCAAAATCCAGCTTTCTGGAACTGCAGCCTCGTCTTCTCCACAACTTCCATCGTCATGACAAACACCGGATGCACTGGCACAACCAGATCCTGCTCATCGACCTTCCACGCCTGCATTTCCTCCTTCGATGGCAGCTCAGCAGTCCAATTGAAGCCAGCGGTCAACCTCCCGCTCTCGTCTTTCGTAGGAGCAGTCGAGTCATAATGGTAGTGATTCATGGCTGCGCTCAGGCCAGCCAATGAGTACAGCGTGTGGTACGCATCAGGTCTCGTCGAGGGCTTGTCGCGCATACCGCCCTTCTTGCCTTGCTGCTGTCCACAGCAAAGCAGATATCGGATCAATGCTTCTCTGCTCCAGAGATTGGGCGTCTGGCCATTTGATCCCGCTATCGCCTGCTCTATCAAAGCCCAGCAGCCGCCTACCCAATGGCTGTAGCAAGCATCCACGAGCTTGTTTGTGCGACCAGCGAATCCACCTTCGGGGTGTGTCTGAATGCCTGTAAGCCACCGGAGCAAGGAATCCACATTAAGGTACTTTGGGATGCTTCTGTGGGGAGAATCAATGATGCTCAAGCAGGCGAGCGCGCAGAAAGCATATGCACCATGCGCCTCGTTCGTCGGTGCGCCAGCAATGCCTCCTTCATACGTCTGACACTTTCCAACCCACTCGCCAAGTCCATCGAAGAATGTGGTAAGGCCTGCTTCTCTCGCCGGCGCGTCGGGTGGTAATTCCAGTGGCAGATTCAACAGAGTGATGGCAGTCATGGCGCAGTAAGCCCCTCTTATGTCTTCCTCCGCACCAAGCGCCATTCGGAAGCCTCCATCTGCTTGCTTAACTTGTCCCAAGAAATGCCACATTGCTTTTCGATCCACAACCTCAAGACCTCCCACCGTCGCAAGCGCGAGCAGTGTAGCATAAGTCCCTGCGGCATGACTGTACTGGCCATGCCCACCACCAAAGCCGCCGCTTTGATTCTGTAGCGGTCGCACAGTCTCCATGAGATCTTGCTTCCGTGAAGTGACGTCTTTACCCAAGAATGATAGTCCGCCCATCGTCCAATAGAACATCCAAGGTCTGCTGGCATCCATGGCTGCAAAGGGCGCGGGTAGCTCACCGGTGAACTGGTCCAGGAACGAAGCATGCTTTTCTCGATTGAGGCGCGGTATGCCATAGCTATTGAGAGGCAAGCCCAGAGACTCCTCTCCGCGTAACAGAGGAAGACATTCTTTCGTAGTCTTCTCCTGCGCTTCTGACGTTTGCGTTTCGAGGTCGTCGTGCAGGAGATTGAACGTGCCGTCCTGAATCCAAAGCGGCAAGTTTTGCAGTTTCTTTAGAATTTTCTTGCCTGGAAATGGGGGACCTTCGTCATCGTCGACGACATCTTCATAGGCTTCATCGTTGTCATCCGACGGTAGTTCTTCGATGCGATTTCGTCTGAGCGTTTCGTCCAGGGTGTCTTCGGTTTCTGATGCTCGGGAGTCACCCATGTTGACCTGTGTATCCGCAGCGAAGGGTGCACGTGCGGTTTTTGAGCTGTGTGGTGCAAAGTGATGTGATGTCTGCTTCAAAGAAAGATATTGCCAAACGCGAATTGTTTCCAGAAATGCATGCGCTGCTTAGTATTGTTCCGGAGGCATGTTGTCGATCGGGATGCAGTAAGAAATGCGGGCTAGCAAACGCGGACGTATATGCCCTTTGTCTTACTGGTGAAAGTGACCTGCTCGATCAACGAAGCAGTTTCTATCGTGAGAAGTTCCTGCCAGATGGAGAAATGGTGCAACGACATGCAGTCATGCAGATGCCCTCCAAGCTTGAAGTTTTGGCGGAAGTGACCGGACTTTTGTCAACTGACATGACTTTTGGCATCGAGCATGGCGAGTTCTTTTCCGAGTCGTGGTCGCTGTTTTAGCTGACTTCCATCTCATCCTCTTTTGCTTCTCTCACTATGAACTTCGACAGTGATCGCTAATCAGACCGTACATGGAAGCTTGCCGAAATCCTCAATCGTCGCGAGGTCATATGAGCCTGTATTGTTTGCGCCGTTTCAGCAGGACAACAATGCCTACGTCCTGCAGGCGACGGTGCTCTGAGAAGATGGCAGAAGCATGCTGAGAAGAGCAGTTGATGATGTGTCCAGACACTCCTTGGGACCGTTCAGTCTCCGGCAGGAGCTCGAGGCGCTTCCAACGCACCTCACGTATAGTACCTTAACAAACCAATATGGCGAGGCAAGACATATATTGGATTTTTGTTTCTCGGCGTTTCAACGACCGAGCTCTAACGTATGCAAGGAGAACTTCGTAATGCTACCCTGCTAGTACACCAGGCCTTCGATGGTCTTTATTAAATAGGCTTCAAATAACATACACTGCGATTAAGCGAGATGGCGGACGGGGGTAATCCCCGTAGACGGCAGCTAGCTGAAAACGTTAGACGGAACTTTTAAAGGTACGGA